>NC_053022.1:459850839-460059490 GCF_003073215.2 Triticum urartu
ATCATTCCTTGAGCTTGATCGTGAAGATTTTCTGAAGCCTTTCTTCTTGGTGAATTTTTGGAACTTCTTCACTAGCATTGCAAGTTCTCTTCCAATGTCTTCAGGATCATCAGAACTGCAGTCAGATTCTTCTTCAGATGAGGAGACAGCTTTTGCCTTCAAGGCTCGAGTTCGCCCATAGTTTGGACCGTAGATATCTCTTTTCTCAGAAAGCTGAAACTCATGTGTGTTGAGCCTCTCAAGTATGTCAGACGGATCGAGTGTCTTGAAATCAGGACGTTCTTGAATCATCAGGGCCAGGATGTCAAACGAACTATCAAGTGATCTCAGCAGTGTCTTGACGATTTCATGTTTGGTGATCTCAGTGGCGCCGAGGGCTTGAAGCTCGTTTGTGATGTCAGTAAGTCTGTCAAATGTGTGCTGGACATTCTCATTGTCATTTCGCTTGAAGCGGTTGAAGAGATTGCGAAGGACACTGATTCTTTGATCTCTCTGGGTTGAGATGCCTTCATTAACTTTGGAGAGCCAGTCCCAGACCAGTTTGGATGTCTTCAAGGCACTCACACGGCCATACTGTCCTTTGGTCAGATGACCACAGATGATATTCTTAGCAGTAGAGTCCAGTTGAATGAATTTCTTGACATCAGCAGCAGTGACACCTTCTCCAGCCTTGGGAACGCCGTTCTCGACGACATACCATAGGTCGACATCAATGGCTTCAAGATGCATGCGCATCTTATTCTTCCAGTAGGGATATTCAGTTCCATCGAAGACGGGGCAAGCAGCGGAGACTTTGATTATCCCTGCAGTCGACATAGCTAAAACTCCAGGTGGTTAAACCGAATCACACAGAACAAGGGAGCACCTTGCTCTGATACCAATTGAAAGTGCGTTATATCGACTAGAGGGGGGGTGAATAGGCGATTTTTATGGAAGTCTTCAAAACGTGAGAGTTATGAAGACAAACAGTGAAGATTGTGCCTATTACTAAGCAGCGGAAGTTAGATTACACTAGGGCAGCCATGGTCATGTATTCAATTGAGTGAAAGCACAATGACAAACAGCTTCAGTGTAATAAGGATCAGGTAGGAAGAAGTTATGAAGCCAAACAGATCATACATTCATGTTGTGAAGATAAAAGATAAAGCAAGCATGCAATGGCTTCACAATGAATAACAGTAAGTCAAAGGAAGTGAAGATGAAACCAGTGACACGTTGAAGACAATGATTTGTTGGACCAGTTCCAGTTGCTGTGACAACTGTACGTCTGGTTGGAGCGGCTAGGTATTTAAACCAAAGGACACACAGTCCCGGACACCCAGTCAAGGACACTTAGTCCAAGACACCCAGTCCTCACCGTATTCTCCTTGAACTAAGGTCACACAGACCTCGTCCAATCACTCGTGGTAAGTCTTCAGGCGACTTCCAAACCTTCACAGACTTCGTTCACTGGCAATCCACAATTTCTCTTGGATGCTCTGAACGCGACGCCTAACCGTCTGGAGGATGCACAGTCCTCAAGTGTAATAAGTCTTCAGATCACTCAGACACGAAGACTTAAGTGATGCCCAATTTACTCTGGCTCTGGGTGGTTAGGGCTTTTCTCTCCTCGTCCAATCACTCTGGTAAGTCTTCAAGGTAGACTCCCAAACCTTCACAGACTTCGTTCACTGGCAATCCACAATGTCTCTTGGATGCTCTGAACGCGACGCCTAACCGTCTGGAGGATTCACAGTCCTCAAGTGTAATAAGTCTTCAGATCACACAGACAAGAAGACTTAAGTGATGCCCAATTTACTCTGGCTCTGGGTGGTTAGGGCTTTTCTCCTCGCTGGGAATTTTCTCTCAAAGGCTTCGAGGTGGGTTGCTCTCAAACGACAAAAGCCGTGCACTGAAATCTGAGCAGCCAACCGTTTGTGGTTGTAGGGGGTGGGCTATTTATAGCCACTTGGCAACCCGACCTGATTTGTCCGAAATGACCCTGGGTCACTAAGGAACTGACACGTGTCTCGGTCAGATTTCAAACTCACACGGCAACTTTACTTGGGCTACAAGTAAAGCTGACTTGTCTGGACTCTGGACAAGATTTGCTCTCATAGTCTTTGCTCGAAGACATAGGATTTAATTAGGCATCACTTCAGTCATTTTGACTGGTTCTCTTGGACCCCACTTAACAGTACGGTGGTTCCTATGACACAACATGAATGAAATAAAACTACGAAGGATCTAAGTCTTCGAGTTCCATAAGCTTCATAGGGAGTCTTCTCATGTCATTGTCTTCAATATGAATATCTTCATAAACCACCATTGTCTTCAATGTCTTCGTACATTTTTAGGGGTCATCTCTGGTAGTAAAACCGAATCAATGAGGGACTTCTACCTGTGTTTCCTGCAATTCTCACAAACACATTAGTCCCTCAACTAGGTTTGTCGTCAATACTCCAAAACCAACTAGGGGTGGCACTAGATGCACTTACACAATCTCCCCTTTTTTGGTGATTGATGACAAACTAGTTGAAGTTTTCAACGGGGAACATAATTTGTGAAATTGTAAAGGAATTGTCTTCATAAGTTGCAAGGGCTCCCCCTGAAGATGTGCTTATAAGTAATTTGCTTCTTGAATGCAAATGCACATGGCAGGTTGTACTTGTGGAGATCCACTTCAACTTATGATGACAATCCACCATGCATGTGAAAGTGTATGAAGATAATGACATGCATAATGGAAAATGGACGTCTGGAGAATGAGATGAGTGCGGAATTTATCGTCGCACATGCGGAATTTATCTTCGCAAAACGGAGTGACAAACAGGTAGCAGACGACCATCAAGGCTAAGTGTTACAACTCAATGAAGCAAATGTAGCAAAAACGGGAGTTGTAAGCACGAAGCAAAATGTAGCAAAATATGAAGGCACCCGCCCATAGTGACCCGCTTGAAGACTATAAACATCATATGCTTCTCCCCCTTTTGTCAGTGATGACCAAAAAGGTTTGAAGACATAGAGGTTTCTACGCGTTCCCAGGCGCAGCAGGGTCGGTGGAGTTGTTTGGTGGCGGTGCAGACGAGCTTGGTGCAGATTCGACGCGTGTTGAAGCAGGTGGAGATGATGTCGCATCGTCTTCTTCTTCAATAATCCGGGCAGACACGGTGGCAGCAGAAGAAGAGAACTCTGACTCTTCAAGTGATGGTGTGCTTCGCATCACAGCTTTTCTTGGAGGCGTGGAGTCAAATTTGAATCTCTCTTTGAAGCCATCCTCATGCAGGTCAGCTTCAGTGCACATCATGGTGAGGCCTTTCCAAGTGCGGCGACAGGTCTCGTGTGCGACAAATGCATTCTTGGTTGCCAGATTTCTGATGCGATTGACGTCTTGCATGACGCTTCTCATCTGCCTCTTGAGCCAGTCGTGATGCCTATCTTGCTTTTGGTGAAGAGCCACAAGAAGCTCTCGGTCATTGAGTGCACGAGCGCGCTTCTTGGGTCTCTTTGCAGCTGTGCTGTTAGTGGCTTCAGTTGATGCAGGGGCAGGTGTGGTGCCAGCCATTGGATACACTCAGGAGAGAGCTTCAACACCTTCAATATTTTGAGTGAAGCTCTGGTGTTCTGCATTCTGAAGACTTAATGGTTGCTTGGCAGGCTCTGGATATATTGCTTCAGCAGATGTGTCTACATCTGGCAAAAATATCCTATGATTGCGGGCTGAGGGTTGATAGGAGATTGCAGAGTGAAGCTTGATCAGCCTCATAACCCAAGGAGCATAGAATTTCAATCCAAACAATTCTGAGGCAGACGCTGCAAGTTGACGGATGAAGAGATCCTGTGCGTTGAAGCATTTGCCATGAAGAATGCAGAAGATGAGAGTCTTCATTGCACCTTCAATTGTTGCATATCGAGAGTGTCCCTTTACGGGCCAGAGAGTCCGCCTTATGATGTGATATATTGTTCTGGGCAGGTACTCTAAGTCTTCAACGAAGAACCTAGTTGGATAGGGTGCATTAGGAGGCAATGGCTTCATCATTGAGAGCATCTCACTCATATCTGGCTCAGGACGCTGAAATATGCTCTCAATTGCTTCAGCATGGAGTTGGCAGCCTTCTTCAAAGAATTCGCCAGGAGTGGGAAGGCCGGTAAGCTCAATTATGTCGAAAGCATTGGCTTCATGATGGACATTGCCGGTCATCCACTCCAGGACCCATGTCTTCGGATCTCTGTTATAGCCTTTGATATGCAGGGTGGCATAGAACTGGAGCAGAAGCTCTTCGTTCCAGTGCTCTTCATCGGTGATAAACAGCAGCAGACCCACTTGCTTGAAGCAATCCAATGCTTCTTCCAGACCAGGCAGACCAGCAACAGCTTCAACCTCAAGGCGCTTGTGAGGAAAGATGCGGCCTTGGTTGTATAGGATGCATGAATAATAGCTGCGCTGTTGATAGCTCCAGAACCTATCTGATACAATCCGTTCCCTTGAATAAGGGTTCTTGGAGCTGTCGAAAAACGTGTTGTCTGTCCTGAAGCCGTTGATGTTGAAGGAGCCAGGAGCTGATGCAGAACCTGGGAACCTTGGCAGTCGTGGGATCGGCTTCTGGACCTGGGCCTGTGCGCAATATGATAGTTGAATTGGGGACCCGCAGCAGACTCAGGCACAGAAGGTTCAGGAGCAGTAGCTTCAGTGTCTTCTGAAGCTGTTGTTGGGGAGGGCTCCACATTTGCTTCATTGTTTGTGGTAGCCTCAACATTTGCCGCCTCCACACGTGTAGTGGGAGGGACGAACTCAGGCACGTTCTCCTGGAGAACTGCTTCTTGTTGGTGCGGGGGAGTTGGAGCTTGTGGTATTTCTGCATGCTCTTCGGCTGATGCAGCCGGAATGTCGTCAGCAGCCTGAGCCCTTGGCCCTTTGCGAAGCCTACGGTATGTAGGCGACGCTGGTGGAGTTGCAGTGGGCTGGGGCTCATTATCTTCCTCCTGTGGGCGATCTGCCCACGATGCATCTTGTGTGATTGGTGTCAATGGACGACCAATGCTGATCAGTTCACAAGTCTCAAGCTGAGGAAGGGCTGCATCACCTTGTACATTGTCTTGGAGACCAATGTCTTCAGCAGCGTTGTGGTCGGCTGCCGGAATGTCTTCAGCGTGCGGAGCCTCTGTGAAGGCAGGCTCATGCACAGTCAACTAACGATCTGCGTCAGGATAGCGGACGGAGAGGGGTTCAACTATCAAGGGCTCCGTGGGAGCAGCCCGAGATTTCTTGGTCTTGCGCTTCTTGATGGTGGGGTCAGAAGGAGAGGCTTCAGAGTGTTTCCTCTTCTTAGCTTCAGCCTCTGCAGTCCGTGTCTTCTTGAGCTGTGAGGCGGTTGATCGACTCTTTGGCTTCGAGCCAGTCGTTGCAGTGGGGAAGACAATCGGAGCAGTTTCTGACCTTGGCGCCTCTGGTTCAGGCACAACAGGCTTCTTTTTCTTCTTCGAGGCCATCCTGGGGTCAATGCCGGGACGCCCAAGTGCCTTGCGCTTCTCGGCCTCATTGTAGGCCTGCACGCAGCGATCAGCCAGAGTCTTCATGCGCTCTCGCGAGCCTTGAGCTTCGGCACGCGTCTTCAGAAAGTTCTCTTTCAGCTCGTGCAACATGATCTTGAAGTCTTTCACTTCTTGCACGCTGAGCTTGGCCACGTGCTTCTTGAACTGAGCCTTTTCATAATCAATTTTCTGCTTCAGTTCTACAATGCGTTGGGCTATTGCAAGTTCTAAAGCAATTGCGCCTTGAAAGGCAACGCTGAGGCCTATGGGCAGCTGCAGATCGTCAAAGCTGATGTCCGGTGAGGCAAACCATTCATCGATGAAATTGTGGATGATGGCGACATCAAACAGAGGCAGATTGTTGAAGATTTCAGCCTCCTCCTTGCTCTTGATGAGCTGCTCAAGAGCATCATCTCCAAGATCTTCATCGCTTGAGAGATCAATGGTTTCACACCGCAGAATGGCAGCAGCTGTGAGCTCTTTGCCTGTGTGTGGCTGAGGCTTCTTGGCTTCTTGGGGCTTGGAGACTCGTGATAAGTCTTCAGACTGCACACTGGCTTCAGGAGGTGCAGTTGCCAATGGCTTCGCTCTTGAGATTTGGGGAGAAGCGGCTGGCTTTGAAGCTTTTGGCTTCTTCTGCTTTGGCTTCGGCGCAGCAGGGGCGTCATCAGACTCAGTATCTGCTGGAGGGTCATTCACGGCAGTCCCTTGGACTAGGATGCGGGTGATGAGGCCTGCAAGATTGGCATACGGCCCGATGATATTGGGATCGGCGTCGCGTGTGCCATCTGCCCTTGGTGAGGAGGGACCAGGGTTGAAGTCAAGCCCAAATTTCTTCTTGTTTTGCTTTGCAGAGTTCTGAGCAAATTGGAAGTTGCGCTTGAACAGATTGTCATCGCGACACCAGAGAAGTGATGACGGATGTGCTTCAGCTGGCTGTGGTCCTCTCACCATGCATGGATAGAAGCCTTGAGCAATGGCTTCGTCTCTGGACCTGGGTACGAGATTTTTGTATAATACGTCTCCCCATGATCTCTTGATGGCGCACTTTTCGGCATATTCCTGAGTGACGAAGCGGTATTGAAACCATTGCTCTGCCCAATATCTTCGAATCCATTGGATTCGTGTCTTGCGCTGACCATAGCTTTCTTTAGGATCAGTTTTGTACATCTCTGCCAATTCATCAGGCAGATCTTTGGATGTTCCACCATGTTGCTGTCTGCCTCCCTTCCTTGCTGCTGTTTCTGAAGCCATGAATCTTAACTTGGAAGGCTTCAAGATGTTCAAAGGCTTCAAAGGTTTCCTTTTGCTTGACCAACAAGAACTGGCTTCAGGAGAGTTGATGTGATGCTGCAAGTACTCTGCAAATGAATGCAGACTATGAGATCCAAAGGATTCTCCCACAGACATGTACCTGTGACAGCATTAAGGTGCGAGGGAAGGGGAAGAGGTCATATGCATTCTCAGAAGATTTTGAAGATAAATCGGTTTAGAAGACATTGACCTCATTGTGCGAAGACATTCACTTATAGATAAGAAGTTGGTTCCAGATTTGTACGAACCCATAGATCAGTACAAGTGAGGAATCTAACTGCTTTATGAAGCACAAGTGAATATACTAGGCATGTTATGAGATGCAGCGAGAGATCTAACTGGTGTGAAGACAAACTTCTTATGGTAGAAAGTGACAGAACCAAGAGATCAAAAGAGGCTGTAAAAAGAAGTTTTATTTACCACACTGGAACTGCTAGACGGAAGGAAGTTGATGCCGAGCAGTTCAGTCCTCCGTGCCCTAACTTGGCGACGGAAAACACCTACGGCGACGGCGGAGAGGACGATGTCCGCGGTCGGCGTGAGGACGGCGTTGGAGAGGTTGCGGCAGTGAAGCGCTTCGTCTCCGGCGTCGTCGAGTGCTAGCGGTGGCGCTAGGGTTCGTGCGAGGGTGGAAGAAGGAGATAATGACCGCGGTAAGTGTGAATTTATAGACTCAGAGGCGGCACTGTGCTATTACGCAGGTGCCCCTGGCGGTTCGCATTTGAGGCACGCATGGCCAGTTAGAGGAAGATTGGGGTTTGTTCCACGTCCCACGCACGCCTAAATTGTCGGGCGGTCGTTCCTGCTTCTCCGGATCTTATGTGGAGGAATGAGCATAAAAAAAACGGACTTTTATGGTTGTCTCTATGTCTTCGTCTGACAAGGACACAGTGAAGACATTCGACAGTTCCAACAGAATGCATATGACTTGGAGAGATAGAGTTTGAGATAGAAAGCATAGAGAGGTTAGGGTCCGATCACATTCACTTAGTTCAAAAGATTCAACCAAGAAGACATAGCTATAAGTGAATGCTGTAGAGGACAGAACATCAGTACATATATATATATATATCTATTTAATCAACGCAGTGAAGATAATCATGAAGACATATTGAGATTGAAGCCAAACCAAATGTGAAGACATTGCGAGGTAACGCCATGAGTGAAACACTTCAGAATGAACGTTTGGTGGTGGCGTTACCCACCGTATAGGAAGTATTAGACCCAGACACGGCGCACAATTATCGTGGCGCTCCAAAGTCAAATTCCACATTAATGTATTCACACTTAGAATGTATGTCTTCATTGATTGAAGATATACGTTACTTCGTGTGTTGCACATCTAAGTCATCAATATGCATAAGTGTTAGGATGTGTGCCTTCTCACAGGACATTTGAGGATTCCAAGATATTTAGCTCACACCGTAACTTGCAAAACCTCTTCTCATCCAAGGGCTTGGTGAAGATATCTGCCAATTGCTCTTCAGTGCTGACGTGTATGATATCAATGTCTTCCTTCACAACGTGATCTCTGAGAAAGTGATGGCGAATTTCAATGTGCTTTGTCTTCGAGTGCTGAACTGGGTTGTTGGCAATCTTGATGGCGCTTTCGTTGTCGCAGTAAAGTGGCACTTGCTTCAGATGAATGCCATAATCCTTGAGTGTTTGCTTCATCCACAGAAGCTGAGCGCAGCAAGATCCAGCAGCAATGTATTCAGATTCAGCAGTGGAGAGAGATACACAGTTCTGCTTCTTTGAAGACCAACATACAAGTGATCGTCCCAGAAAGTGACATGTGCCTGATGTAGACTTGCGATCAACTTTGTCACCAGCATAATCAGCATCCGAAAATCCAACCAAATCAAACTCTGAGCCCTTTGGATACCATAATCCTAGAGTTGGGGTGTGAGCCAAATATCTAAGAATTCGCTTCACAGCCAAGTGATGCGACTCCTTTGGTGCCACTTGAAATCGAGCACACATGCAAACACTAAGCATGATATCTGGCCTAGATGCACATAAATAAATCAAAGACCCAATCATGGAGCGGTATACCTTTTGATCGAACTCTTTACCATTGTCGTCAGGACCTAGATGATGTTTGGCTGGCATTGGTGTTGTGAAGCCTTTGCAATCTTGCATACCGAACTTCTTCAGGCACTCTTTAAGATATTTCTCTTGAGATATGAAGATGCCGTTGCGTTGTTGCCTTATCTGAAGACCGAGGAAGAACTTCAGCTCCCCCATCATGGACATCTGATATTGCTCTTGCATCATATATCCAAACTCTTCACTATACTTCTGATTGGTGCAGCCGAAGATAATGTCATCCACATATATTTGGCACACAAACAGTTCACCATCATATGTCTTCGTGAAAAGAGTGGGATCCAGGGAACCAGGTATGAAGCCTTTGCTCTTCAGAAAGTACTTGAGTGTATCATACCAGGCCCTAGGGGCTTGTTTGAGGCCATACAGTGCCTTGTTGAGCTTGTATACCATATCAGGATGTTTTGGATTTTCAAAGCCAGGTGGTTGTGCAACATACACTTCTTCTTCAATCTTGCCATTGAGAAAGGCACTTTTCACATCCATTTGATATAGAAGTATGTTATGATGATTTGCATAGGCCAGCAGTATGCGTATGGCTTCAAGCCTAGCCACAGGAGCAAATGTTTCATCGAAGTCAATGCCCTCCACTTGAGTATATCCTTGAGCAACGAGACGAGCTTTGTTTCTGACAACTTGACCATGCTCATCTTGCTTGTTGCGGTATATCCATTTGGTGCCTATTATGTTGTGCTTCCGTGGATCAGGACGCTTAACCAGTTCCCATACATTATTCAGCTCAAACTGTTGAAGCTCTTCTTGCATAGCTTGAATCCATTCAGGTTCCATGAAGGCTTCTTCAACTTTCTTGGGTTCTGGTATTGAGACGAATGCGAAATGCCCACAGAATTTTGCTAGCTGAGTTGCCCTTGAACGAGTGAGTGGACTAGGTGCATTGATGCTGTCAAGTATTCTGTCAATCTGTTCTTCATTTGCAACACGAGGATGTAAAGGGCGAAGACTTTGCTCTTGCTGATCTGTGTTGTCATTTGGAGGTATATCTTCAGGCTGAGCATTGTCTTCATGTGGATCAGGTGCTGAGATGATAAGTTCTTCTTTAGGATGAGCTTCAGAAGGTACAATCTCTCCAGTTCCCATAAGCTTGATTGATTCACTAGCTGGAACTTCATCTAGCACATTTGGCAATTGCTCCCTTTGTGATCCATTGGTTTCATCGAACCGCACATCCACAGTTTCAACCACTTTGTAGTGGAAGAGATTGAAGACTCTGTAGGAGTGCGAATCCTTTCCATATCCAAGCATGAATCCCTCATGTGCTTTTGGTGCAAACTTTGAGGTGTGGTGTGGGTCCTTGATCCAGCATTTTGCGCCAAATACTCTGAAGTAACTGACATTTGGCTTCTTGCCAGTTAGGAGTTCATAGGATGTCTTGTTCAGAAGCTTGTGAAGATAAACACGATTGATTGTATGGCATGCAGTATCAATGGCTTCAGTCCAGAATTTTCTTGGAGTCTTGTATTCATCTAGCATTGTTCTGGCCATCTCAATGAGTGTTCTGTTCTTGCGTTCAACGACGCCATTCTGCTGTGGCGTGTATGGAGCTGAGAATTCATGTGTGATGCCCAAGGTATCCAGATATGTATCAAGGCCAGTGTTCTTGAATTCAGTGCCATTGTCACTTCTGATATGCTTTATCTTGGCGCCAAAATTGTTCATGGCTCGATTGGCGAAGCGTCTGAAGACATCCTGCACTTCAGTCTTGTAAAGGATTATGTGTACCCAAGTATATCTAGAGTAATCATCAACAATGACGAAGCCATAGAGGCAAGCAGAAGTAGTAAAAGTTGAGTAGTGAGTGTGGCCGAAAAGATCCATGTGAAGCAGTTCGAAGGGTTGTGTAGTAGTCATGATTGTCTTCGAAGGATGTTTTTCCCTTGTCATTTTCCCTGCTTCACAGGCACCGCATAAATGATCTTTCTTGAACTTGACGCCCTCGATGCCTATGACGTGCTTTTTCTTCGCAAGGGTGTGGAGGTTCCTCATGCCAGCATGCCCAAGCCTTCGATGCCAAAGCCAGCATTCTGAAGCTTTTGCAAGTAGACACACTGTAAGTTGTGGTCCTGCTGAGAAATCTACCACGTACAAATCACCTTTCCGATACCCTTCAAACACTAGAGATTTGTCAGATTCCATTAGCACCAGGCAACGATATTTCCCAAACATTACAATCATATTCAACTCGCAAAGCATTGAGACAGACATTAAGTTGAAGCCAAGGGATTCAACAAGCATGACTTTATCCATGTGTTGATCCTTTGAGATTGCAACTCTACCTAGACCCAATACCTTACTTTTACCAGTGTCAGCAAATGTGATGTGACTCTTGTCGGATGGACGTAAAGTTGAGTCCATAAGAAGGCTTCTTCTGCCAGTCATGTGATTTGTACACCCACTGTCAATAATCCATTCTGAAGACTTTGAAGTCGCTGGTGTCGTACCCTACAGTGCAGTTAGGGGGATAGGCTTCACGAAGAGAGTTGTGAAGCATAAACATTTGACGAACCAGTGGGTTATGAAAACTTAGATCCAGATTAGGACTAATAGGGAGAGTAGCATGCGATTCAGGAGCAAAGTACATAATGATGCCATTCGGGCATTTTATCTTGCACCCTACAAGATTTTTAAGGTCCCCAGCAATATCATCAGAATATTTTGTTTTTCTGCTGGAGACCTTTCCCTGCAAAAGAGAGTTAAGCTTTCTTAACCACCCACATCTTCAAGGGTGGCTTAGAAGCAATAAGTCTAAATGCAGCATCTGAGAATTTTGGCTTTGAAGCCCTAGCAAACAGTCTAGCAGGGGGACAATAATACTCATAGGAATAAGCAGAATAATTTTTGGTCATATGAACATGACGGTTCGATGAACCGCTCTCATATTCATATGCCTGAGTATGGTTTCCCTGCAAAACATTTGCGTTAGTATGACTCAGGTGTGTCCTCTGTTTGTATGAAGCCATTGGACCGTATGAAGCCTTTGGTCTGAGGTTTGTCTTCTTCAAGTGAGGTGTCATGAAGACATTCACAGGAAGATTTTCCAGACACTTTTTCGGAACCCAGATCATCTTCATAGGAGGTCCATTCCTGCAGTTAATACCAATGTACCTGGCAAACACTTCACCATTCTGATTCTTAAACAGTTTATAGTTTGCATCAAAGGATTCATCAGTGATAATGGGGTTAGCACAAGTGAAGCCAGACAGATTGGATGGATCTGCCGAGGATTCCTTAGCAGCAACCCATGTGGTTTTGGGGTACTGCTCAGGTTTCCAGTAAGAGCCATCTGCATTAATTTTCCTTACGAACCCAACACCCTCTTTCCTAGGGTTTCGGTTCAGAATCTGCTTCTTAAGGACATCACATAGTGTCTGATGCCCTTTCAGACTTTTGTACATTCCTGTTTCAAGCAATGTCTTCAACCTAGCATTCTCATCAGCAATAGCAGTGGTATCCTCAGGAGAGGGGTTAGTTACCACGTTAACAGTTGAAGATATTGCAACAGTAGTAGCAGTGGAACATCCAGCAACAGAATTAGCATTATCACGTTCAATGCATTTAAGACATGGTGGTTCAAATCCTTCCTGAGTGGGACTGATCTGTTCGGAGCGAAGTGACTCATTTTCCTTTTGAAGATCTTCATGATCCGCTCTCAACTTCTCAAGATCTTGCTTCTTTTGAAGATAATCATAGGAGAGCTTTTCATGAGTAGTTGAGAGAGTCTCAAGACGATCTTCAAGTTCCTGATACTTAACGTGAAGATTTTTTATGTCTTCAATTAAGGATTAAGAATGAGTCATTTCGGCACCCAACAAATCATCGCTTCTGTCTAACAGTTTTTGAATATGTTCCATAGCTTTCTGTTGTTCAGTTGCAATTTTAGCAAGTGTTCTGTAGCTAGGTTTTGAATCACATTCAGAGTCATCGTCACTAGATGTTTCATAGCGAGTAGTGCGTGTGTTTACCTTGGCACCGCGTGCCATGAAGCAGTAGTTAGGAGTGGAGTCGTTCTTGTCATTTGCGTCGGTGTCGGTGATGCAGTCATTGTCTTCAGTGTTGAAGATGGACTTGGCGACGTATGCTGTAGCCAGACTCGCAATGCCTGAATCAGACTCCTCCTCAGACTCCACCTCTGCCTCCTCAGATGCGGACTCCTCCTCTGAATCCATCTCCTTTCCAACAAACGCACGTGCCTTGCCAGATGAGCTCTTCTTGTGTGATGAAGACTTTGATGAAGACTTGGAAGAAGACTTTGAGTGTTTCTTCTTCTTCTTGTCGTCAGAATCATATTCCTTGCTCTTCTTCTTCCTTCTGTTCTCATTGTCCCACTGTGGACACTCAGAGATGAAGTGCCCAGTTTTCTTGCACTTGTGACATGTTTTCTTCTTGTAGTCATGAGCAGAAGCTTCATCATTCCTTGAGCTTGATCGTGAAGATTTTCTGAAGCCTTTCTTCTTGGTGAATTTTTGGAACTTCTTCACTAGCATTGCAAGTTCTCTTCCAATGTCTTCAGGATCATCAGAACTGCAGTCAGATTCTTCTTCAGATGAGGAGACAGCTTTTGCCTTCAAGGCACGAGTTCGCCCATAGTTTGGACCGTAGATATCTCTTTTCTCAGAAAGCTGAAACTCATGTGTGTTGAGCCTCTCAAGTATGTCAGACGGATCGAGTGTCTTGAAATCAGGACGTTCTTGAATCATCAGGGCCAGGATGTCAAACGAACTATCAAGTGATCTCAGCAGTGTCTTGACGATTTCATGTTTGGTGATCTCAGTGGCGCCGAGGGCTTGAAGCTCATTTGTGATGTCAGTGAGTCGTCAAATGTGTGCTGGACATTCTCATTGTCATTTCGCTTGAAGCGGTTGAAGAGTTGCGAAGGACACTGATTCTTCTGATCTCTCTGGGTTGAGATGCCTTCATTGACCTTGGAGAGCCAGTCCCAGACCAGCTTGGATGTCTTCAAGGCACTCACACGGCCGTACTGTCCCTTGGTCAGATGACCACAGATGATATTCTTGGCAGTAGAGTCCAGTTGAGTGAACTTCTTGACATCAGCAGCAGTGACACCTTCTCCAGCCTTGGGAACGCCGTTCTCGACGACATACCATAGGTCGACATCAATGGCTTCAAGATGCATGCGCATCTTATTCTTCCAGTAGGGATATTCGTTCCATCGAAGACGGGGCAGCAGCGGAGACTTTGATTATCCCTGCAGTCGACATAGCTAAAACTCCAGGTGGTTAAACCGAATCACACAGACAAGGGAGCACCTTGCTCTGATACCAATTGAAAGTGCGTTATATCGACTAGAGGGGAGGTGAATAGGCGATTTTTATGAAAGTCTTCAAAACGTGAGAGTTATGAAGACAAATAGTGAATTTGCCTATTACTAGCAGCGGAAGTTAGATTACACTAGGGCAGCCATGGTCATGTATTCAATTGAGTGAAAGCACAATGACAAATAGCTTCAGTGTAATAAGGATCAGGTAGGAATAAGTTATGAAGCCAAACAAGATCATACATTACATGTTGTGAAGATAAAAGATAAAGCAAGCATGCAATGGCTTCACAATGAATAACAGTAAGTCAAAGGAAGTGAAGATGAAACCAGTGACACGTTGAAGACAATGATTTGTTGGACCAGTTCCAGTTGCTGTGACAACTGTACGTCTGGTTGGAGCGGCTAGGTATTTAAACCAAAGGACACACAGTCCCGGACACCCAGTCAAGGACACTTAGTCCAAGACACCCAGTCCTCACCGTGTATTCTCCTTGAACTAAGGTCACACAGACCTCGCTCAATCACTCGTGGTAAGTCTTCAGGCGACTTCCAAACCTTCACAGACTTCGTTCACTGGCAATCCACAATTTCTCTTGGATGCTCTGAACGCGACGCCTAACCGTCTGGAGGATGCAGTCCTCAAGTGTAATAAGTCTTCAAGATCACACAGACACGAAGACTTAAGTGATGCCCAATTTACTCTGGCTCTGGGTGGTTAGGGCTTTTCTCCTCACTGGGAATTTTTCTTCAAAGGCTCGAGGTGGGTTGCTCTCAAACGACAAAAGCCGTGCACTGAAATCTGAGCAGCCAACCGTTTATGGTTGAAGGGGGTGGACTATTTATAGCCACTAGGCAACCCGACCTGATTTGTCCGAAATGACCTTGGGTCACTAAGGAACTGACACGTGTTCCAACGGTCTGATTTCGAACTCACACGGCAACTTTACTTGGGCTACAAGTAAAACTGACTTGTCCGACTCTGGACAAGATTTGCTCTCACAGTCTTCGCTCGAAGACATAGGATTTGAATTAGGCATCACTTTAGTCATTCTGACTGGTTCTCTTGGACCCCACTTAACAGTACGGTGGTTCCTATGACTCAACACAAATGAAAAAGAACTATGAAAGATCTAAGCCTTCGAGTTCCATAGGCTTCACGTGGTGTCTTCTCATGTCATAGTCTTCAATGTTGAATATCTTCATAAACCACCATTGTCTTCAATGTCTTCGTACATTTTTAGGGGTCATCTCTGGTAGTAAAACCGAATCAATGAGGGACTTCTACCTGTGTTTTCCTGCAATTCTCACAAACACATTAGTCCCTCAACTAGGTTTGTCGTCAATACTCCAAAACCAACTAGGGGTGGCACTAGATGCACTTACAGTAGGTAAGATTGGTTCTTACTTAAGCCCGTAGCAGCCACGTAAAACTTGCAACAACAAAGTAGAGGACGTCTAACTTGTTTTTGCAGGGCATGTTGTGATGTGATATGGTCAAGACATGATGCTAAATTTTACTTTATGAGATGATCATGTTTTGTAACCGAGTTATCGGCAACTGGCAGGAGCCATATGGTTGTCGCTTTATTGTATGCAATGCAATCGCGCTGTAATGCTTTACTTTATCACTAAGCGGTAGCGATAGTCGTGGAAGCATAAGATTGGCGAGACGACAACGATGCTACGATGGAGATCAAGGTGTCGCGCCGGTGACGATGGTGATCACAACGGTGCTTTGAAGATGGAGATCACAAGCACAAGATGATGATGGCCATATCATATCACTTATATTGATTGCATGTGATGTTTATCTTTTATGCATCTTATCTTGCTTTGATTGACGGTAGCATTATAAGATGATCTCTCACTAATTATCAAGAAGTGTTCTCCCTGAGTATGCACCGTTGCGAAAGTTCTTCGTGCTGAGACACCACGTGATGATCGGGTGTGATAGGCTCTACGTTCAAATACAACGGGTGCAAAACAGTTGCACACGCGGAATACTCAGGTTATACTTGACGAGCCAAGCATATACAGATATGGCCTCGGAACACGGAGACCGAAAGGTCGAGCGTGAATCATATAGTAGATATGATCAACATAGTGATGTTCACCAATGAAACTACTCCATCTCACGTGATGATCGGACATGGTTTAGTTGATTTGGATCACGTAATCACTTAGAGGATTAGAGGGATGTCTATCTAAGTGGGAGTTCTTTAAGTAAAATTAACTGAACTTAAATTTATCATGAAACTTAGTACCTGATTAGTATCTTGCTTGTTTATGCTTGTTTGTAGATAGATGGCTCGTGCTGTTGTTCCGTTGAATTTTAATGCGTTCCTTGAGAAAGCAAAGTTGAAAGATGATGGTAGCAATTACACGGACTGGGTCCGTAACTTGAGGATTATCCTCATTGCTGCACAGAAGAATTACGTCCTGGAAGCACCGCTGGGTGCCAGGCCTGCTGCTGGAGCAACGCCGGATGTTATGAACGTCTGGCAGAGCAAAGCTGATGACTACTCAATAATTCAGTGTGCCATGCTTTACGGCTTGGAATCGGGACTTCAACGATGTTTTGAACGTCATGGAGCATATGAGATGTTCCAGGAGTTGAAGTTAATATTTCAAGCAAATGCCCGGATTGAGAGATATGAAGTCTCCAATAAGTTCTATAGCTGCAAGATGGAGGAGAACAGTTCTGTCAGTGAGCATATACTCAAAATGTCTGGGTATAATAATCACTTGATTCAATTGGGAGTTAATCTTTCAGATGATTGCGTCATTGACAGAATTCTCCAATCACTGCCGCCAAGCTACAAGAGCTTCGTGATGAACTATAATATGCAAGGGATGAATAAGACTATTTCCGAGCTCTTCGCAATGCTAAAAGCTGTGGAGGTAGAAATCAAGAAGGAGCATCAAGTGTTGATGGTCAACAAGACCACTAGTTTCAAGAAAAAGGGCAAAGGGAAGAAGAAGGGGAACTTCAAAAAGAACGGCAAGCAAGTTGCTACTCAAGAGAAGAAACCCAAACCTGGACCTAAGCCTGAAACTGAGTGTTTCTACTGCAAGCAGACTGGTCACTGGAAGCGGAACTGCCCCAAGTATTTGGTGGATAAGAAGGATGGCAAGGTAAACAAAGGTATATGTGATATACATGTTATTGATGTGTACCTTACTAATGCTCGCAGTAGTACCTGGGTATTTGATACTGGTTCTGTTGCTAATATTTGCAACTCGAAACAGGGACTACAGATTAAGCGAAGATTGGCTAAGGACAAGGTGACGATGCGCGTGGGAAACGGTTCCAAAGTCGATGTGATCGCAGTCGGCACGCTACCTCTACATCTACCTTCGGGATTAATATTAGACCTAAATAATTGTTATTTGGTGCCAGCGTTAAGCATGAACATTATATCTAGATCTTGTTTGATGCGAGACGGTTATTCATTTAAATCTGAGAATAATGCTTGTTCTATTTATATGAGTAATATCTTTTATGGTCATGCACCCTTAAAGAGTGGTCTATTTTTATTAAATCTCGATAGTAGTGACACACATATTCATAGTGTTGAAGCCAAAAGATGCAGAGTTGATAATGATAGTGCAACTTATTTGTGGCACTGCCGTTTAGGTCATATCGGTGTAAAGCGCATGAAGAAACTCCATACTGATGGACTTTTGGAACCACTTGATTATGAATCAGTTGGTACTTGCGAACCGTGTCTCATGGGCAAGATGACTAAAACACCGTTCTCCGGTACTATGGAGAGAGCAACAGATTTGTTGGAAATCATACATACAGATGTATGTGGCATGATGAATATTGAGGCTCGTGGCGGATATCGTTATTTTCTCACCTTCATAGATGACTTAAGCAGATATGGGTATATCTACTTAATGAAACATAAGTCTGAAACATTTGAAAAGTTCAAAGAATTTCAGAGTGAAGTTGAAAATCATCGTAACAAGAAAATAAAATTTCTACGATCTGATCGTGGAGGAGAATATTTGAGTTACGAGTTTGGTGTACATTTGAAACAATGCGGAATAGTTTCGCAAATGACGCCACCTGGAACACCACAGCGAAATGGTGTGTCCGAACGTCGTAATCATACTTTACTAGATATGGTGCGATCTATGATGTCTCTTACTGATTTACCGCTATCGTTTTGGGGATATGCTCTAGAGACAGCCGCATTCACGTTAAATAGGGCACCATCAAAATCCGTTGAGACGACGCCTTATGAACTGTGGTTTGGCAAGAAACCAAAGTTGTCATTTCTGAAAGTTTGGGGCTGCGATGCTTATGTGAAAAAGCTTCAACCTGATAAGCTCGAACCCAAATCGGAGAAATGTGTCTTCATAGGATATCCAAAGGAGACTATTGGATACACCTTCTATCACAGATCCGAAGGCAAGACTTCTGTTGCTAAATTCGGAAACTTTCTGGAGAAGGAGTTTCTCTCGAAAGAAGTGAGTGGGAGGAAAGTAGAACTTGACGAGGTAACTGTACCTGCTCCCTTATTGGAAAGTAGTGCATCACAGAAAATTGTTTCAGTGACACCTACACCAGTTAGTGAGGAAGCTAATGATGATGATCATGAAACTTCAGAACAAGATACTACTGAACCTCGTAGATCAACCAGAGTGAGATCCGCGCCAGAGTGGTATGGTAATCCTGTTCTGGAAGTCATGCTACTAGATCATGATGAACCTACGAACTATGAAGAAGCGATGGTGAGCCCAGATTCCGCAAAATGGCTTGAAGCCATGAAATCTGAGATGGGATCCATGTATGAGAACAAAGTATGGACTTTTGTTGACTTGCCCGATGATCGGCAAGCAATTGAGAATAAATGGATCTTCAAGAAGAAGACTGACGCTGACGGTAATATTACTGTCTACAAAGCTCGACTTGTCGCAAAAGGTTTTCGGCAAGTTCAAGGGATTGACTATGATGAAACCTTCTCACCCATAGCGATGCTTAAGTCTGTCCGAATCATGTTAGCAATTGCCGCATTTTATGATTATGAAATTTGGCAGATGGATGTCAAAACTGCATTCCTGAATGGATTTCTGGAAGAAGAGTTGTATATGATGCAACCAGAAGGTTTTGTCGATCCAAAGGGAGCTAACAAAGTGTGCAAGCTCCAGCGATCCATTTATGGACTGGTGCAAGCCTCTCGGAGTTGGAATAAACGTTTTGATAGTGTGATCAAAGCATTTGGTTTTTTACAGACTTTTGGAGAAGCCTGTATTTACAAGAAAGTGAGTGGGAGCTCTGTAGCATTTCTGATATTATATGTGGATGACATATTACTAATTGGAAATGATATAGAATTTCTGGATAGCATAAAGGGATACTTGAATAAGAGTTTTTCAATGAAAGACCTCGGTGAAGCTGCTTACATATTAGGCATTAAAATCTATAGAGATAGATCAAGACGCTTAATTGGACTTTCACAAACCACATACCTTGACAAAATTTTGAAAAAGTTCAAAATGGATCAAGCAAAGAAAGGGTTCTTGCCTGTGTTACAAGGTGTGAAGTTGAGTAAGACTCAATGCCCGACCACTGCAGAAGATAGAAAGAATATGAAAGATGTTCCCTATGCTTCAGCCATAGGCTCTATCATGTATGCAATGCTGTGTACCAGACCTGATGTGTGCCTTGCTATAAGTCTAGCAGGGAGGTACCAAAGTAATCCAGGAGTGGATCACTGGACAGCGGTCAAGAACATCCTTTAAATATGAAAATGTTGGGAACGTAGCAGAAATTCAAAATTTTCCTACGTCACCAAGATCTATCTATGGAGAACATAGCAACGAGGGGAAGGAGAGTGATCTACATACCCTTGTAGATCGCTAAGCGGAAGCGTTCAAGTGAACGGGGTTGATGGAGTCGTACTCGTCGTGATTCAAATCACCGATGATCCTAGTGCCGAACGGACGGCACCTCCGCGTTCAACACACGTACAGCCCGGATGACGTCTCCCATGCCTTGATCCAGCAAGGAGAGAGGGAGAGGTTGATGGAGATCCAGCAGCACGACGGCGTGGTGGAAGTAGCGGGATTCCAACAGGGCTTCGCTAAGCGCTGCGGGAGGAGGAAGATGTGTCACGGGAGGGAGAGGGAGGCGCCAGGCCTTAGATTGGTTTGCTCCTCCTTTTCCCCACTATATATAGGGCCAAGGGAGAGGGGGAGGCGCAGCCCTTGCCCCTTCCTCCAAGGAAGGGTGCGGCCAAGGGAGGAGTCCATCCTCCCCAAGGCACCTCGGAGGTGCCTTCCCCTTTTAGGACTTCCCTTTCCCTCTTCTTGGCGCATGGGCCTCTTGGGGCTGGTGCCCTTGGCCCATATAGGCCAAGGCGCACCCCCTACAGCCCATGTGGCCCCCCGGGGCAGGTGGCCCCACCCGGTGGACCCCCGGGACCCTTCCGGTGGTCCCGGTACAATACCGATGACCCCGAAACTTGTCCCGATGGCCGAAATAGCACTTCCTATATATAATTCTTTACCTCCGGACCATTCCGGAACTCCTCGTGACGTCCGGGATCTCATCCGGGACTCCGAACAACTTTCGGGTTACCGCATACTAATATCTCTATACACCCTAGCGTCACCGAACCTTAAGTGTGTAGACCCTACGGGTTCGGGAGACATGCAGACATGACCGAGACGACTCTCCGGTCAATAACCAACAGCGGGATCTGGATACCCATGTTGGCTCCCACATGTTCCACGATGATCTCATCGGATGAACCACGATGTCAGGACTTAATCAATCCCGTATTCAATTCCCTTTGTCTAGCGGTATTGTACTTGCCCGAGATTCGATCGTCGGTATCCATACCTTGTTCAATCTCGTTACCGGCAAGTCTCTTTACTCGTTCCGTAACAAATCATCCCGTGATCAACTCCTTGGGTCACATTGCATATGATGATGTCCTACCGAGTGGGCCCAGAGATACCTCTCCGTTTACACGGAGTGACAAATCCCAGTCTCGATTCGTGCCAACCCAACAGACACTTTCGGAGATACCTGTAGTGCACCTTTATAGCACCCAGTTACGTTGTGACGTTTGGCACACCCAAAGCATTCCTACGGTATCCGGGAGTTGCACAATCTCATGGTCTAAGGAAATGATACTTGACATTAGAAAAGCTTTTAGCAGACGAACTACACGATCTTGTGCTAGGCTTAGGATTGGGTCTTGTCCATCACATCATTCTCCTAATGATGTGATCCCGTTATCAACGACATTCAATGTCCATGGTCAGGAAACCGTAACCATCTATTGATCAACGAGCTAGTCAACTAGAGGCTTACTAGGGACATGGTGTTGTCTATGTATCCACACATGTATCTGAGTTTCCTATCAATACAATTATAGCATGGATAATAAACGATTATCATGAACAAGGAAATATAATAATAACCAATTTATTATTGCCTCTAGGGCATATTTCCAACAGTCTCCCACTTGCACTAGAGTCAATAATCTAGTTCACATCGCCATGTGATTAACACTCACAGGTCACATCGCCATGTGACTAACACCCAAGAGTTTACTAGAGTCAGTAGTCTAGTTCACATCACTATGTGATTAACACTCAATGAGTTCTAGGTTTGATCATGTTGCTTGTGAGAGAGGTTTTAGTCAACGGGTCCGAACCTTTCAGATCCGTGTGTGCTTTACAAATCTCTATGTCATCTCCTAGATGCAGCTACCACGTTCTATTTGGAGCTAATCCAAATAACTGTTCTACTTGGAGCTATTCTAAATTGTTGCTCCATTATATGCATCCGGTATCTCTACTCAGAGCTATCCGGATAGGTGTTAAGCTTGCATCGACGTAACCCTTTACGACGAACTCTTTTACCACCTCCATAATCGAGAAAAATTCCTTAGTCCACTAGTTACTAAGGATAACTTTGACCGCTGTACTGTGATCCATTCTTGGATCACTCTTGTACCCCTTGACTGACTCATGGCAAGGCACACTTCAGGTGCGGTACACAGCATAGCATACTGTAGAGCCTATGTCTTAAGCATAGGGGACGACCTTCGTCCTTTCTCTCTATTTTGCCGTGGTCGAGCTTTAAGTCTTAACTTCATACCTTATAACTCAGGCAAGAACTCCTTCTTTGACTGATCCATCTTGAACATCTTCAAGATCACGTCAAGGTATGTGCTCATTTGAAAGTTCCATTAAGCGTTTTGATCTTATCCTTATAGATCTTGATGCTCAATGCTCAAGTAGCTTAATCCAGGCTTTCCATTGAAAAACACTTTCCAAATAACCCTATATGCTTTCCAGAAATTCTACATCATTTCTGATCAACAATATGTCAAAAACATATACTCATTAGAAATTCTATAGTGCTCCCACTCACTTCTTTGGAAATACAAGTTTCTCATAAACTTTGTATACACCCAAAATCTTTGATCATCATCAAAGCATACATTCCAACTCCGAGATGCTTACTCCAGTCCTCAGAAGGATTGCTGCAGCTTTGCATACTTATTAGCATCTTTCAGGTTGACAAAACCTTCCGGTTGTATCACATACAACCTTTCCTCAAGAAAATCGTCGAGGAAACAATGTTTTGACATCCTATCTGCAAGATTTCATAAATAATGCAGTAATCGCTAATATAATTCCAACAGACTCTTAGCATCGCTACGAGTGAGAAAATCTCACCGTAGTCAACTCCTTGAACTTGTCAGAAAACATCTTAACGACAAGTCGAGCTTTCTTAATGGTGACATTTACCATCATTGTCCGTCTTCCCTTTTTAAAATCCATCTGTACTCAACAGCCTTACGACCATCAAGTAGTTCTTCCAAAGTCTACACTTTGTTTTCATGTATGGATCCTCTCTCGGATTATATGGCCTCGAGCCATTTATCGGAATCCAGGCCCACCATCGCTTCTCCATAGCTCGTAGGTTCATTGTTGTCTAGCAACATGACTTCCAAGACAGGATTACATACCACTCTGAAGTAGTACGCACCCTTGTCATCCTACGAGGTTTGGTAGTGACTTGATCTGAAGTTTCATGATCACTATCATAAGCTTCCACTTCAATTGGTGTAGGTGCCACAGGAACAACTTCTTTGTGCCCCGCTATACACTAGTTGAAGTGACGGTTCAATAACCTCATCAAGTCTCCACCATCCTCCCACTCAATTCTTTCGAGAGAAACTTTTCCTCGAGAAAGGACCCGATTCTAGAAACAATCCTTTATTGCTTTCGGATCTGAGACAGAAGGTATACCCAACTGTTTTTGGGTTGTCCTATGAAGATGCATTTATCCGCTTTGGGTTCGAGCTTATCGGCCTGAAACTTTTTCACATAAGCGTCGCAGCCCCAAACTTTTCAAGAAATGACAGCTTAGGTTTCTCTAAACCATAGTTCATACGGTGTCATCTCATCAGAATTATGTGGTGCCCTATTTAAAGTGAATGTGGTTGTCTCTAATGCTTAACCCATAAACTATCGTGGTAATTTGATAAGAGACATCATGGTATGCATCATATCTAATAGGGTGCATTTATGATGTTCGGACACACCATCACACTATGGTGTTCCAGGCTGTATTAGTTGTGAAACAATTTCCACAATGTCTTAATTTTGTGCCAAACTCGTAATTCAGATATTCATCTCTATGATCATATCATAGATATTTTTTATCCTCTTATCACGACGATCTTCCAACTTCACACTGAAATTACTTGAACCTTTCAATAATTCAGACTCGTGATTCATCAAGTAAATGTACTCAACATCTACTCAAATCATCTGTGAAGTAAGAACATAACGATATCCACTACATGCCTCAGCACTCATTGGACTGCACACATCAAAATGTATTACTTCCAGCAAGTTGCTTTCTAGTTCCATTTTACTGAAAACGAGGCTTTCAGTCATCTTGCCCATGTGGTATGATTTGCATGTCTCAAGTGATTCAAAATCAAGTGAGTTCAAATGGTCCATTTGCATGGAGTTTCTTCATGCACATACACCAATAGACATGGTTCGCATGTCTCAAACTTTTCAAAAATGAGTGAGCCCAAAGATCCATCAACATGGAGCTTCTTCATGCATTTTATACCGATATGACTTACGTGGCAGTGCCACAAGTAGGTGGTACTATCATTACTATCTTTTGGCATGAACATGTGTATCACTACGATCGAGATTCAATAAACCATTCATTTTAGGTGTAAGACCATTGAAGGTATTATTCAAATAAACAGAGTAACCATTATTCTCCTTAAATGAATAACCGTATTGCGATAGACATAATCCAATCATGCCTATGCTCAACGCAAACACCAATCTCGATGGTAGAGGGAGTGTACGATATTTGATCATATCAACATTGGAAACACTTCCAACACATATCGTCAGCTCACCTTTAGCTAGTCTCCGTTTATTCCGTAGCTTTTATTTCGAGTTACTAACACTTAGCAACCGAACCGGTATCTAATACCCTGGTGCTACTAGGAGTACTAGTATAGTACACATCAACACAATGTATATCCAATATACTTCTATCGACCTTGCCAGCCTTCTAATCTACCAAGTATCTAGGGTAATTCTGCTCCAGTGGCTGTTCCCTTTATTACAGAAGCACTTAGTCTCGGGTTTGGGTTCAACCTTGGGTTTCTTCACTAGAGCAGCAGCTGAATTGCCGTTTTATGAAGTATCCCTTCGTGCCCTTGCCCTTCTTGATACTAGTGGTTTCATCAACCATCAACAATTGATGCTCCTGCTTGATTTCTACTTTCGTGGTGTCAAACATCGCGAATATCTCAAGGATCATCATATATGTCCCCGATATATTATAGTTCATCACGAAGCTCTAGCAACTTGGTGGTAATGACTTTGGAGAAACATCACTATCTTATCTGGAAGATCAACTCCCACTTGATTCAAATGATTGTTGTACTCAGACAATCCGAGCACAAGCTCAACAATTGAGCTTTTCTCCTTAGTTTGCAGGTTAAGAAAATCGTCGGAGGTCTTATACCTCTTGACGTGGGCACGAGCTTGAAATCCCAATTTCAGCCCTCAAAACATCTCATATGTTTCGCGACGTTTCAAAACGTCTTTGGTGCCTCAACTCTAAACCGTTTAACTGAACTATCATGTAGTTATCAAAGCGTGTGTGTCAGATGTTCACAACATCCACAGACAACGTTCGAGGTTCAGCACACTGAGCGGTGCATTAAGGACATAAGCCTTCTATGAAGCAATGAGGACAATCCTCAGTTTACGGACCTAGTCCGCATAATTGCTACTATCAACTTTCAACTAATTTTTTCTCTAGGATCATATCTAAACAGTAGAACTATAGCGTGAGCTACGACATAATTTGCAAAATCCTTTTGACTATGTTCAGGATAATTAAGTTCATCTTATGAACTCCCACTTAGATTAGACATCCCTCTAGTCATCTAAGTATTACACGATCCGAGTCGACTAGGCCATGTCCGATTAACACGTGAGACGGACTAGTCAACGTCGGTGAACATCTTCATGTTGATCGTATCTTCTATACGACTCATGCTCGACCTTTCGGTCTCTGTGTTCCGAGGCCATGTCTTCACATGCTAGGCTCGTCAAGTTAACCCTAAGTGTTTTTGCATGTGTAAATCTTGCTTACACCCGTTGTATGTGAACGAAAGGATCTATCACACCCGATTAACACGTGATGCTTCGAAGTGACGAACTGTAGCAACGGTGCACAGTTAGGGGAGAACACTTCTTGAAATTTTAATGAGGGATCATCTTATTTACTACCGTCGTACTAAGTAAACAAGATGCATAACATGATAAACATCATATGCAATCAAATAGTGACATGATATGGCCAATATCATGTAGCTCCTTTGATCTCCATCTTGGGGCTCCATGATCATCTATTACAAGAACATGACCAATCTCATACATTACATATATCATTCATCACATCCTTTTGGCCATATCACATCACATAGCATACCCTGCAAAAACAAGTTAGACGTCCTCTAATTGTTGTTTGCATGTTTTACGTGGCTGCTATGGGTTTCTAGCAAGAACGTTTCTTACCTACGCAAAAACACAACGTGATATGCCAATTGCTATTTACCCTTCATAAGGACCCTTTTCATCGAATCCGATCCGACTAAAGTAGGAGAGACAGACACCCGCTAGCCACCTTATGCAACTAGTGCATGTCAGTCGGTGGAACCAGTCTCACGTAAGAATACGTGTAAGGTCGGTCCGGGCCGCTTCATCCCACGATGCCGCCGAATCAAGATAAGACTAGTAACGGCAAGCATATTGAACAAAATCAACGCCCACAACTACTTTTGTGTTCTACTCGTGCATAGAAACTACGCATAGACCTAGCTCATGATGCCACTGTTGGGGAACGTAGCAGAAATTCAAAATTTTCCTAACGTGTCACCAAGATCTATCTAATGGAGAGACAGCAACGAGGGGATGAGAGTGCATCTACATACCCTTGTAGATCGCTAAGCGGAAGCGTTCAAGAGAACGGGTTGATGGAAGTCGTACTCGTCGTGATTCAATCACCGATGATCCCCTAGCGCCGAACGGACGGCACCTCCGCGTTCAACACACGTACGGAACGGAGATGTCTCCCATGCCTTGATCCAGCAAGGAGGAGGGAGAGGTTGATGGAGATCCAGCAGCACGACAGCGTGGTGGAAGTAGCGGGATTCCAGCAGGGCTTCGCTAAGCGCTGCGGGAGGAGGAAGATGTGTCACGGGAGGGAGAGGGAGGCGCCAGGCCTTAGATTGGTTTGCTCCTCCTTTTTCCCCACTATATATAGGGCCAAGGGAGAGGGGGAGGCGCAGCCCTTGCCCCTTCCTCCAAGGAAGGGTGCGGCCAAGGGTGGGGAGGAGTCCATCCTCCCCAAGGCACCTCGGAGGTGCCTTCCCCTTGTAGGACTCTCCCCTTTTTTTCCTCTCTTGGCGCATGGGCCTCTTGGGGCTGATGCCCTTGGCCCATATAGGCCAAGGCACACCCCCTACAGCCCATGTGGCCCCCCGGGGCAGGTGGCCCCACCCGGTGGACCCCCGGGACTCTTCCGGTGGTCCCGGTACAATACCGATGACCCCGAAACTTGTCCCGATGGCCGAAATAGCACTTCCTATATATAATTCTTTACCTCCGGACCATTCCGGAACTCCTCGTGACGTCCGGGATCTCATCCGGGACCCCGAACAACTTTCGGGTTACCGCATACTAATATCTCTATAACCCTAGCGTCACCGAACCTTAAGTGTGTAGACCCTACGGGTTCGGGAGACATGCAGACATGACCGAGACGTTCTCCGGTCAATAACCAACAGCGGGATCTGGATACCCATGATGGCTCCCACATGTTCCACGATGATCTCATCGGATGAACCACGATGTCAAGGACTTAATCAATCCCGTATACAATTCCCTTTGTCTAGCGGTATGTTACTTGCCCGAGATTCGATCGTCGGTATCCATATACCTTGTTCAATCTCGTTACCGGCAAGTCTCTTTACTCGTTCCGTAATACATCATCCCGTGATCAACTCTTTGGTCACATTGCGCATATGATGATGTCCTACCGAGTGGGCCCAGAGATACCTCTCCGCTTACACGGAGTGACAAATCCCAGTCTCGATTCGTGCCAACCCAACAGACACTTTCGGAGATACCTGTAATGCACCTTTATAGTCACCCAGTTACGTTGTGACGTTTGATACACCCAAAGCATTCCTACGGTATCCGGGAGTTGCACAATCTCATGGTCTAAGGAAATGATACTTGACATTAGAAAAGCTATAGCATATGAACTACACGATCTAGTGCTATGCTTAGGATTGGGTCTTGTCCATCACATCATTCTCCTAATGATGTGATCCCGTTATCAACGACATTCAATGTCCATGGTCAGGAAACCGTAACCATCTATTGATCAACGAGCTAGTCAACTAGAGGCTTACTAGGGACATGGTGTTGTCTATGTATCCACACATGTATCTGAGTTTCCTATCAATACAATTATAGCATGGATAATAAACGATTATCATGAACAAGGAAATATAATAATAACCAATTTATTATTGCCTCTAGGGCATATTTCCAACAAATTGAATAGTAAGAATAAGGACTATGATGTTTAGAGTGGCTACTAGAACTGGTAAAATGACTCAGGAAGCTTTGTATCCTGAAGGCCACCCTAAGAGAATTGAGCAAGATTCTCAGAGAAATAATATAGATGCACCTAGTCCTTCTAAAAGGAAGAAAAAGAAAAATGATAGGACTTTGCATGCTTCTAGTGAACCTATCACTGAACCACCTGAGAATCCAAATGATATTTCTATTTCTGATGCTGAAACACAATCTGGTAATGAACATGAACCTAGTGATAATGTTAATAATAATGTTCATGTTGATGTTCAACCTAGCAATGATAATGATATAGAAATTGAACCTGCTGTTGATCTTGATAACCCACAATCAAAGAATCAACATTATGATAAGATATACTTTGTTGCTAGGAAACATGGTAAAGAAAGAGAACCATGGGTTCAAAAACCCATGCATTTTCCTCCTAAACCATCCAAGAAAAAGGATGATGAGGATTTTGAGCGCTTTGCTGAAATGATTAGACCGATCTTTTTGCGTATGCGTTTGACTGATATGCTCAAAATGAATCCTTATGCTAAGTATATGAAAGAAATTGTTACAAATAAAAGAAAGATACTGGAAGCTAAAATTTCCACCATGCTTGCTAATTATACTTTTAAGGGTGGAATACCTAAGAAGATAGGAGATCCAGGAGTACCCACTATACCATGCTCCCTTAAAAGAAATTATGTTAAAACTGCTTTATGTGATCTTGGAGCCAGTGTTAGTGTTATGCCTCTCTCTTTATATCGTAGACTTGATTTAAATAAGTTGACACCTACTGAAATATCTTTGCAAATGGCTGATAAATCAACTGCTATACCTGTCGGTATTTGTGAGGATGTGCCTGTTGTGGTTGCAAATGTTACTATTTTAACGGACTTTGTTATTCTTGATATTCCCGAGGATGGTAGTATGTCTATTATTCTTGGAAGACCCTTTTTGAATACTGCAGGAGCTATTATTGATTGCACCAAAGGCAATGTCACTTTTCATGTTAATGGTAATGAGCATATGGTACACTTTTCGAGGAAACAACCTCAAGTCCACAGTATCAATTCTGTTTGGAAAATTCCATCGATTATTTTTGGAGGTTTTGAATTTCCTCTTCCTACTGTCAGGAAGAAATATGATATTCTTATTATTAGGGATGTGCATATCCCCGTTGAGATAACCTAGTGTTATTCGAAAATTCTCCGGTTCCATGTTATTCGGAATGAGTTTGTTAACAAGACTTGATCAACCTTGTTAATGGATTCCTTTTGATGATCATGAGATGGATGAAGTTAGAAAACACAACTCTCTGTACCCTCTTTCTACTTTCTGTTATTTATATTAAATAAAGCAAAAATAGTATTTTCTGTTTGTTATCTGAATTATATGTGCAATATAAAAATACCCCGAAAATAAAAGTTCTCCAAATGCCCTGAAAGTTAAATATGATTTTTTTGGAATATTTGAGAATATTTGGCACTAAGAACACAGCAGGGGGCATCCACCTGGCCACGAGGGTGGAGGGCGCACCCTACCCCCCCGGGCGCGCCCCCTGCCTCATGGGCCCACGATGGCCCTCCTCCACTTATTCCTGCACCCACACACTCCTTCCTCCCACAAACACCATTATCCAGCTCAAGCACGAGTTCTAGCCCCTTTTGCTGCGATTTTTGATCTCCTTGCTCAAGGCACCTCTCACAAAACTGCTTTGTGGGATTGTTCCTTGGTATGTGACTCCTCCATTGGTCCAATTAGTTTTTGTTCTAGTGCTTTATTCATTGCATATTTTTGCTGCTTAGGTGACCCTGTTCTTGAGCTTACATGTCAAATTTATATGGTGCCAAGTAGTTCTAATGCATGATATAGGCTCTAGGCACTTGTAGGAGTAGTTGCTATCAATTTTGTTGAGTTTGGTTTACTTTTATTTGAAGTTACTAAAAATTTCAGAAATTTTTCAGAAGAAGAAATATGTTTAGGAAAATGTACCAAGGTGGTTCTTCAAGGAAGCAAGGACCCAGGCTTGCAATGCGTGATGCTGATGATGAGCCACCAAGGGACGCTCCAGTGCGGCCTTGTGAATGGCCTTCAGAGGACTTCATGGATCGAGCAGGAATTAAGGAAGAATTTAACGCATATTTGTGTTATGCTGATCTTGTGAGCTTCGAGGCAGAAAAGTGTCGCCAGTACCACTATCTCACTAGTTCCTTTGTGAGGAGGTTTGAATTTTCATCTTCACGCAATTCTCAAACTGTCCCGTTTGATCTTTATGAAAATTCTTATACTATGGACTTAGAGAATTTTACCACTGCCTGCAAACTTCCACAATGGGGTAGTGCTAGTGAACCTCGCAAATATGAACTTGGAGATTTTCTTGCTAGCATAACTGCGGGGGAATCTAGAGATATAGCACAAGCTACCATAGGGAGCATTCACTTTCCTGCTATACATTATTTTGCTCTCTTCATAGGTAGATGCATTAATGGTAAAGATGAAGCATGTCACATGTGTGTCCCTGACCTCAGTATTCTTAGAAGTGTTGTGTTTGGAGATAAATCTTATAATTTGGGAGCCATTGTTGCACGTACGTTGCATCTTAATAGATTTAATGGAGATTTCTTTGGTGGAATTTATGCAACCCGCATAGCTAATTTTCTTGGTATAACCATACATGAGGATGATATTGAGTTGCCTCCTGCTTATTTGCATTATGAGGCTATGGTTCGTCATCAGTTTGTTGAGAGGAACGATCGGTTCCTCCAGTACCGACTAATCTTTGACAGACGACGCACCTATCATGTCGCTCTCCCTACTTCTACTTTCTTTGACTTTCAGGAAAAAGGGAGACATTTAATAACCAGAGAGGAGGCGGAAGAGTATAAGAGGAGGGCTGAAATAGCTCGCCTCCAAGCTGCAGCCTACGATGTAATGACTGCTGCATCTCAGTACGACCCCAACTACAATTTTGGATATCCGCCAGGCCATCCATGGCATCAGACCAACTTAGGCCAAAAGCCTAAGCTTGGGGGAGTACGTATTTCCCACCGACATTACATTCATGTTCACACACTCATTGCTATTTGTCGGTGCTCATACTTTTTCATTGTATCATCCATGCTAGTTTATTTCCTTTTTATGCTTTCTGTTGTGTGTTTAATAAACCTTAAGAAAAACCAAAAAAAATTAGTTGTAACTTTTAGCTAGTTTTAATTCCATGCTTGTAGTAGTAATTAAAAAAACGAAAACCCAAAAAGATTTCCTGTTCTTCTTTTTGCTTGTTGGGAGCTTTCCCGTGTAAATAGTTTTATTTCTCTTCTTTTCTTTGGGGGTCGCTAGGAGAAGACCATAATTAAATGGTTAAAGTGGCTCTTATATGCATTATTGTTGATATGACAAAAGAGTCCATATTGCCTTGTCTTCTCCTGTTTATTGAATGCTTGCAGATTCTAGCTTAGTCCAATGCACGCGCACTATTATTATTATTATTCACATCATTCGGTCGTGAAAGTGAAAGGAAATTATGACGATATATGATGGACTTATTGAGATGAGAAAAGCTGGTATGAACTCAACTTCTCTTGTTTTTGTAAATATGATTAGTTCATCGTTCCCGATTCAGCCTATTATGAATAAACATGTTGCGATGACAATTGGAGATCATAGTTTCTTATGCCATGCTTAATTAGCTAGGAGCTTATAATGGTTTACCTTGCGTGCCAACATGCTATTAAAATGGTTGTGATGTGGTATGATAGGGTGGTATCCTCTTTTGAATGATTTAAGTGACTTGACTTGGCACATGTTCACTCATGTAGTTGAAACAAAATCAACATAGCCTTCATGATATTTATGTTCATGGTGGATTATATCCTACTCATGCTTGCACTCAATGTTCATTAACTTTAATGCATGTTCATGGCTGTTGTTGCTCTCTAGTTGGCCGCTTCCCAGTCTTTTGCTACCCTTTACTTGTACTAAGCGGGAATGCTGGTTGTGCATCCAATTCCATAAACCCCAAAGTTATTCCATATGAGTCCATTATACCTTCCTGTATGCGGTATCTACTTGCCGTTCCAAGTAAATTTGTATGTGCCAAACTCTAAACCTTCAAATAAACATTCTATTTTGTATGCTCGAATAGCTCATGTATCAACTAGGGCTGTCCGCATCTTCCATGTTAGGCGGGTTATTCTCAAGAGGAGTGGACTCCGCTCCTCACTCATGAGAAAATGGCCGGTCACCGGGATGCCCAGTCCCATGCTTTATGCAAATCAAATCAAAATAATTGCAAACAAAACTCCCCCTGGGACTCTTGTTAGTTGGAGGCACTCGTTGTTTCGAGCAAGCCATGGATTGATGCTTGTTGGTGGAGGGGGAGTATAAACTTTACCATTATGTTTGGGAACCGCCTATAATGTGTGTAGCATGGAAGATATCGCCATCTCTTGGTTGTTATGTTGACAATGAAAGTATACTGCTCAAAATATTATTCATCTCCATTTCAAAACCGAGCTCTAGCACCTCTACAAATCCCTGCTTCCCTCTGCGAAGGGCCTATCTATTTACCTTTATGCTGAGTCATCCTCCTCTTATTAAAAAGCACCCGCTGGAGAGCACCTCTGTCATTTGCATTCATTACTGATTAGTTAACATCGAGTATGACTTGACTGGATCTCTTTTACCATGAATTACAATGTCTAGTCAGTCCTTGATCTTAAAACGTACTTTGCATTTATGTTTTGCGGTCTCAGAAAGGGCTAGTGAGATACCATCTTGTTATATCATATTATGATTGTTTTGAGAAAGTGTTCTCATCCGAGATTTATTACTATTGCTTGCTAGTTGATTATGCCATTGACATGAGTAAACATGATACCTAAGCGTTATTGTGAATATGGTTAGTTTATAACCTTTGCTGAAAACTTGAATGCTGGCTTTACATATTTACAACAACAAGAGCAAATAGAGATTGTAAAAGTTTTTCATAAACACTTTCAGTTTATCAACTGAATTGCTTGAGGACAAGCAAAGGTTTAAGCATGGGGGAGTTGATACGTCTCCGTCGTATCTACTTTTCCAAACACTTTTGCCCTTGTTTTGGACTCTAACTTGCATGATTTGAATGGAACTAACCCGGACTGATGTTGTTTTCAGCAGAATTGCCATGGTGTTATTTATGTGCAGAAACAAAAGTTCTCGGAATGACCTGAAACTTCACGGAGATTATTTTTTGAAATAATAAAAAAATACCGGAAAAAGATCAAGACCAGGGGGCCCACACCCTAGCCACGAGGGTGGGGGGCGCGCCCCCTACCTCGTGGGCCCCCTGGAGCTCCTCCGACCTCAACTCCAACTCTATATATTCATGTTCGGAGAGAACAAAATCAGAGAGAAAGATTCATCACATTTTAGGATACGGAGCCGCCGCCAAGCCCTAAACTCTCTTGGGAGGGCTGATCTGGAGTCTGTTCTGGGCTCCGGAGAGGGGAATCCGTTGCCATCGTCATCATCAACCATCCTCCATCACCAATTTCATGATGCTCACCGCCGTGCGTGAGTAATTCCATCGTAGGCTTGCTGGACGGTGATGGGTTGGATGAGATTTATCATGTAATCGAGTTAGTTTTGTTAGGGTTTGATCCCTCGTATCCACTATGTTCTGAGATTGATGTTGCTATGACTTTGCTATGCTTAATGCCTGTCACTAGGGCCCGAGTGCCATGATTTCAGATCTGAACCTATTATGTTTTCATCGATATATGAGAGTTCTTGATCCTATCTTGCAAGTCTATAGTCCCCTACTATGTGTTATGATCCGGCAACCCCGAAGTGACAATAATCGGGACCACTTCCGGTGATAACCGTAGTTTGAGGAGTTCATGTATTCACTATGTGTTAATGCTTTGGTCCGGTACTCTATTAAAAGGAGGCCTTAATATCCCTTAGTTTTCGCTAGGACCCCGCTGCCACGGGAGGGTAGGACAAAAGATGTCATGCAAGTTCTTTTCCATAAGCACGTATGACTATATTCGGAATACATGCCTACATTACATTGATGAATTGGATCTAGTTCTGTGTCACCCTAGGTTATGACTATTACATGATGAAGCACATCCGGCATAATTCTCTATCACCGATCCATTGCCTACGATCTTTTCATATATTGTCTTCGCTTATTTACTTTTCCATTGCTATTGTTACTATCACTACAAAATACCAAAAACATTACTTTTGCTATCGTTACCTTTTGCTACCATTACCACTACTATCATATTACTTTGCTACTAAATACCTTGCTACATATATTAAGTTTCCAGGTGTGGTTGAATTGACAACTCAGCTGCTAATACTTGAGAATATTCTTTGGCTCCCCTTGTGTCGAATCAATAAATTTTGGTTGAATGCTCTACCCTCGAAAACTGTTGCGATCCCCTATACTTGTGGGTTATCATGTACCTGAGCATGAATAGAAACAGATCCTACGTAAGTGCCACTCCGAGTCTTACGAGGACACCACACTGGATATAGAACTGCACATAAGGTATTGCAATCCGGTTTGTATTGGCCCACACTCTTTAAGGATGCCAGTAAGTTTGTCTTGTCTTGTGATCAATGTCAAAAAATTGGTAATATTAGTAGATGCCAGGAAATGCCTATGAATTATTCACTTGTTATTGAACCATTTGATGTTCGGGGCTTTGATTATATGGGACCTTTTCCTTCCTCTAATGGGTATACACATATTTTAGTTGATGTTGATTACGTTACTAAGTGGATAGAAGCTATTCTAACTAGTAGTCTGATCATAACACTTCTATTAAGATGCTTAAAGAAGTTATTTTTCTGAGGTTTGGAGTCCCTAGATATTTAATGACTGATGGTGGTTCACATTTTGTTCATGGTGCTTTCCGTAAAATGCTTACTAAGTATGATGTTAATCATAGAATTTCATATCCATATCATCCTCAGTCTAGTGGTCAAGTAGAATTGAGATATAGAGAGATTAAATTAATTTTGCAAAAGACTATTAATAGATCTAGAAAGAATTGGTGTAAGAAGCTTGATGATGCTTTGTGGGCTTATAGAACTGCTTATTAAAATCCTGTGGGTACGTCTCCATATAAAATGGTTTATGGAAAAGCATGTCATTTACCTCTTGAGCTAGAACATAAGGCATATTGGGCTATTAAAGAGCTCAACTATGATTTCAAACTTGCCAGTGAGAAGAGATTATTTGACATTAGCTCACTTGATGAATGGAGAACCCAAGCCTATGAGAATGCCAAGTTGTTTAAAGAAAAAGTTAAAAGATGGCATGACAAAAGGATACAACAGCGTGGGTTTAATATAGGTGATCATGTTTTGCTATACAACTCTCGTTTAAGACTTTTTTGCAAGAAAGCTTCTCTCTAAATGGGATGGCCCTTACATTATCGAGGATGTCTATCGTTCTGGTGCCATAAAAATCAACAACGCCGAAGGTAAAAATTCCAAAGGTGGTAAACGGTCAAAGACTCATACATTATATCTCAGGTACTCCCATAAATGTTGAGACCAATATAATTGATACCATAACCCCGGAGGAGTACATAAGGGACACTTTCCAGAACGTTTCAGACTCCGAAAAGGAATAGGTATGTGGTACAATAAGTAAACCGACTCCAAAACGTTTCCAATGATACATTTTCTCTGTTTTGGAATATTTAAAAAATTAAAAGTAGTCCGAAAGAGACACGAGGCAACCACAAGGGTGGAGGGTGCACCCTACCCCCTGGGCGCCCCCCGACCTTGTGGCTACCTCTTGTGCTCTCCGGACTCCGTTTTCTTGCAGAATACTTCTTTTGGTCGGTAAAAATTAATTATATAATCTCCCGAAGGTTTTGACCACCGTACCACGCAAAAATCTCATGTTTTTGTTTCGAGCTATTTTTCCTGACGGGTCTAGATGGCCATGACGTCTCCAAGCGCCCCAAGGACAAGTTTTTTGAGAAGGTCATCAACCCCTACCTCGCGGAGGTGCTGCGGCACCCTCAAGCCATTGAGTTGCGTGAGGGGGTGATGCAAATCCGCGATGTTGAGGGGGCGAAGAAGATCGGAAGCATGGAGACGAGACTTGAAGCAATGGAGAAACAAGTTTTAAAGTGCCAAGGGCTGGTGGAGCGTGGAATCAACGCAAACCACATGATGATCGTGGAGTTCACCAACAAGCACAAGCTGGATCCCAAGAGCATTGAGGAGACCATCTTCATGCTTCATGGGAAAATCGAGCATCTCCAAGCCTAGATCTATGACCTGTAAAACCAGGACTGTGAGTATGAATATAGATTCAAGAGGATGAGTTTGGGTGCAAATTCGAGGATCCTGGAGACTCGTTCATCTTTCTATGATGGTGAACCTATGACTTGGAAGATGGATGACAAGCCTACTTCATCAACAACTCCTTCATCACCACCTCCGAAGAAAGAGATCTAAATACATGGGTATGGGCACTCCCCTGAAGGAAATATACCCTAGAGGCAATAATAAAGTTATTACTTATTTCCTTACATCATGATAAATGTTTATTATTCATGCTAGAATTGTATTAACCGGAAACATAATACTTGTGTGAATACATAGACAAATAGAGTGTCACTAGTATGCCTCTACTTGACTAGCTCGTTGATCAAAGATGGTTATGTTTCCTAGCCATAGACATGAGTTGTCATTTGATTAACGGGATCACATCATTAGTAGAATGATGTGATTGAGTTGACCCATTCTGTTAGCTTAGCACTTGATCGTTTAGTATTCTGCTATTTCTTTCTTCATGAGTTATACATGTTCCTATGACTATGAGATTATGCAACTCCCGTTTATCGGAGGAACACTTTGTGTGCTACCAAACATCACAACGTAACTGGGTGATTATAAAGGTGCTCTATAGGTGTCTCCAAAGGTACTTGTTGGGTTGGCGTATTTCAAGATTAGGATTTGTCACTCCGATTGTCGGAGAGGTATCTCTGGGCCCACTCGGTAATGCACATCACTATAAGCCTTGTGATGTCTACTACACAACCTTCTTCTTGTAAACGTTGTTGGGCCTCCAAGTGCAGAGGTTTGTAGGACAGTAGCAAATTTCCCTCAAGTGGATGACCTAAGGTTTATCAATCCGTAGGAGGTGTAGGATGAAGATGGTCTCTCTCAAGCAACCCTACAACCAAATAACAAAGAGTCTCTTGTGTCCCCAACACACCCAATACAATGGTAAATTGTATAGGTGCACTAGTTCGGCGAAGAGATGGTGATACAAGTGCAATATGGATAGTAGATAAAGGTTTTTGTAAGCTGAAATTATAAAAACAGCAAGGTAGCTAATGATAAAAGTGAGCATAAACGGTATTGCAATGATAGGAAACAAGGCCTAGGGTTCATACTTTCACTAGTGCAAGTCCTCTCAACAATAATAACATAATTGGATCATATAACTATCCCTCAACATGCAACAAAGAGTCACTCCAAAGTCACTAATAGCGGAGAACAAACGAAGAGATTATGGTAGGGTACGAAACCACCTCAAAGTTATTCTTTCCAATCAATCCGTTGGGCTATTCCTATAAGTGTCACAAACAGCCCTAAAGTTCGTACTAGAATAACACCTTAAGACACAAATCAACCAAAACCCTAATGTCACCTAGATACTCCAATGTCACCTCAAGTATCCGTGGGTATGATTATACGATATGCATCACACAATCTTAGATTCATCTATTCAACCAACACATAGGACCTCAATGAGTGTCCCAAAGTTTCTACCGGAGAATCACGACGAAAACGTGTGCCAACCCCTACGCTTAGGTTCATGGGCGGCACCCGCAAGTTGATCACCAAAACATACATCAAGTGAATCACGTGGTATCCCATTGTCACCACAGATACGCACAGCAAGACATACATCAAGTGTTCTCAAATCTTTAAAGACTCAATCCGATAAGATAACTTCAAAGGGAAAACTCAATCAATTACAAGAGAGTAGAGGGGGGAGAAAACATCATAAGATCCAACTATAATAGCAAAGCTCACGATACATCAAGATCGCACCACCTCAAGAACACGAGAGAGAGAGAGAGAGATCAAACACATAGCTACTGGTACATACCCTCAGCCCCGAGGGAGAACTACTCCCTCCTCGTCATGGAGAGCACCGGGATGATGAAGATTGCCACCGGAGAGGGATTCCCCCTCTGGCAGGGTGCCGAAACGGGTCTAGATTGGCTTTCGGTGGCTACGGAGACTTCTGGCGGCGGAACTCCCGATCTATTGTGCTCCCCGATCGTTTTAGGGTATATGGAGATATATAGGCGGAAGAAATACGTCAAGAGGGCCACGAGGGGCCCACGAGGGTGGAGGGCGTGCCCAGGGGGTGGGCGCACCCCCTGCCTCATGGCCTCCTCGTAGATCCCCTGACGTGCACTCCAAGTCTTCTGGGCTTCTTCTGATCCAAAAGTAAGTTCCGTGAAGTTTCAGGTCAATTGGACTCCGTTTGGTTTTCCTTTTCTGCGATATTCTAAAACAAGGTCAAAACAGAAACTGGCACTGGGCTCTGGGTTAATAGGCTAGTCCCAAAAATAATATAAAAGTGTCTAATAAAGCCCATAAACATCCAAAACAGATAATATAATAGCATGGAACAATCAAAAATTATAGATACGTTGGAGACGTGTCACCTTGCAAGCATTGTAACTAATGAGTTAGTTGAGGGATGATGTACTACGGAACGAGTAAAGAGACTTGCCGGTAATGATATTGAACTAGGTATTGAGATACCGATGATCGAATCTCGGGAAAGTAACATACCGATGACAAAGGGAACAACGTATGTTGTTATGAGGTTCGACCGATAAAGATCTTCGTAGAATATGTAGGATCCAATATGGGCATCCAGGTTCTGCTATTGGTTATTGACCAGAGAGGTGTCTCGGTCATGTCTACATAGTTCTCGAACCCGTAGGGTCCGCACACTTAAACGTTCGTTGACGATATAGTATTATATGAGTTATGTATATTGGTGACCGAATGTTGTTTGGAGTCCCGGATGAGATCACGGACATGACGAGGAGCTCCGGAATGGTCCGGAGGTAAAGATTCATATATTGGATGATATGGTTTGGCCAGAGGGTCAGGCCCACGGGGTTATAAGTCGGTGCAAAAGGAGTTTTGGGGAGGCCAGGGGGCCAAACGCCGGAGACCCTGGCGTCTGGCCCTGCGCCAGATGTCGAGGCCCATGGCGTCGGGGCTAGACGCCAAGGATTGTGGCGTTTGGTCCTGGAGTCCGAGTGGGACTCTTGCCTTTCGGGCAAAACCGACTTTGAGGAGGCTTTTGCTCCAAGTTTCGACCCAGGGCTCAACATATAAATAGAGGGGCAGGGCTAGCACGAAAGACACATCAAGAAACACCAAGCCGTGTGCCGGCAACCCTGTCCCCTCTAGTTTATCCTCCGTCATAGTTTTCATAGTGCTTAGGCAAAGCCCTGCAGAGATTGTTCTTCACCAACACCGCCACCATGCCGTCGTGCTGCCGGAACTCATCTACTACTTCGCCCTCTTGCCGGATCAAGAAGGCGAGGACGTCATCGAGCTGAACGTGTGCAGAACTCGGAGGTGCCGTGCGTTCGGTACTTGGATTGGTCGGATCGTGAAGACGTACGACTACATCAACCGCGTTGATAAACGCTTCCGCTTTCGGTCTGCGAGGGTACGTAGACATACTCTCCCCTCTCGTTGCTATGCATCACCATGATCCTGTGTGTGTAGGATTTTTTTTGAAATTACTACGTTCCCCATTAGTGGCATCCGAGCCAGGTTTTATGCGTAGTTGTTATATGCACGAGTAGAACACAAGTGAGTGGTGGGCGATACAAGTCATACTGCTTACCAGCATGACACACTTTGGTTTGGCGGTATTGTTGGATGAAGCGGCCTGGACGAACATTACGCATACGCTTATGCGAGACTGGTTCTACCGACGTGCTTTGCACATAGGTGGCTGGCGGGTGTTAGTTTCTCCATCTTTAGTTGAACCGAGTGTGGCTACGCCTGGTCCTTGAGAAGGTTAAAACAACACTAACTTGACGAACTATCATTGTGGTTTTGATGCGTAGGTATGAACAGTTCTTGCTCAGCCCATAGCAGCCACGTAAAACTTGCAACAACAAAGTAGAGGACGTCTAACTTGTTTTTGCAGGGCATGTTGTGATGTGATATGGTCAAGACATGATGTTATATTTTATTGTATGAGATGATCATGTTTTGTAACCGAGTTATCGGCAACTGGCAGGAGCCATATGGTTGTCGGTTTATTGTATGCAATGCAATCGCCCTGTAATTGCTTTACTTTATCACTAAGCGGTAGCGATAGTCATAGAAGCAATAGTTGGCGAGGCGACAACGATGCTACGATGGAGATCAAGGTGTCGCGCCGGTGACAATGGTGATCATGACGGTGCTTCAGAGATGGAGATCACAAGCACAAGATGATGATGGCCATATCATATCACTTATATTGATTGAATGTGATCTTTATCTTTTATGCATCTTATGTTGCTTTGTTTGACGGTAGAATTATAAGATGATCTCTCACTAAATTTCAAGATAAAAGTGTTCTCCCTGAGTATGCACCGTTGCGAAAGTTCTTCGTGCTGAGACACCACATGATGATTGGGTGTGATAGGCTCTACGTTCAAATACAACGGGTGCAAAACAGTTGCACACGCGGAATACTAAGGTTAAACTTGATGAGCCTAGCATATGCAGATATGGCCTCGGAACACTAGAGACCGAAAGGTCAAGCGTGAATCAGGTAGTAGATATGATCAACATAGTGATGTTCACCATTGAAAACTACTCCATATCACGTGATGATCGGACATGGTTTAGTTGATTTGGATCATGTGATCACTTAGATGATTAGAGGGATGTCTATCTAAGTGGGAGTTCTTAAGTAATTTGATTAATTGAACTTTAATTTATCATGAACTTAGTCTTGGTAGTATTAGCATATCTATGTTGTAGATCAATAGCTCGCGTTTAGCTCCCCTGTTTTATTTTTGATATGTTCCTAGAGAAAACTAAGTTGAAAGATGCTAGTAGCAATGATGCGGATTGGATCCGTGATATGAGGATTATCCTCATTGCTGCACAGAAGAATTATGTCCTTGATGCACCGCTAGGTGACAGACCTATTGCAGGAGCAGATGCAGACGTTATGAACGTTTGGCTAGCTCAATATGATGACTACTTGATAGTTTAGTGCACCATGCTTAACAGCTTAGAATCGGGACTTCAAAGACTTTTTGAAAGTCATGGATCATATGAGATGTTCCAGGAGTTGAAGTTAATATTTCAAGCAAATACCCGGTTGAGAGATATGAAGTGTCCAACAAGTTCTATAGCTAAAAGATGGAGGAGAATAGCTCAAGCAGTGAGCATGTGCTCAGATTGTATGGGTACTACAATCGCTTGAATGAAGTGGGAGTTAATCTTCCATATAAAATAGTGATTGACAGAATTCTCTAGTCACCATCACCAAGTTAGTAGAACTTCGTGATGAACTATAGTATGCAAGGGATGACGAAAACGATTCCCGAGCTTTTCATGATGATGAAATCGATGAAGGTAGAAATCAAGAAAGAACATCAAGTGTTGATGATTAACAAGACCACTAGTTTCAAGAAAAAAGGCAAAGGGAAAGAAAGGGAACTTCAAGAAGAACGGCAAGCAAGTTGCTGCTGAAGTGAAGAAGCCCAAGTCTGGAGCTAAGCCTGAGACTAAGTACTTATACTGCAAAAGGACTGATCACTGGAAGCGGAACTGCCCCAAGTATTTGGCGGATAAGAAGGATGACAAAGTGAACAATGCTATATTTGATATACAAGCTATTGATGTGTACTTTACTAGTGTTTATAGCAACCCTGTAGCGACCCAACCTCAAACGGTCAAGTCGATGTGCTTCAGTGTCATCCCTGGATCGGTAATGCTGACACACATAGTACTCGAAGGATTTATAACAGAGTAGCAATCACACACTTATTACATCAGATGTCTCAAAAGAGATCTTATTACAATAAGTATGGCTTAAGGCCATCTAATACGATAACAGCGGAAGGCTTGGAAGATAAAGTGAGTCCATCAACTCAAACAGCATAGCTGAGCTACACGGAAACGACCTAACGAACCTTACTCCTCGTTTGAAAAGTCTGCAACATAATACGTTGCAGCCCGAAAACGGGCCAGCACATGGAATATGCTGGCAAAGTAACACAGTAGAGCAAGAACAGAATAATGCTATCACTACATGCATATTTGGCTGGTGGAAAGCCCTATGGTTATAGTTTTTGCGAAAAGCCAATTTTTCCCTACAACAAAGGAATAGATTTTAAATCTTACTATCATGGTACTTGAAACATCATTGAGAAGGTTCCTCCAACTCAATCCCAATTAAAGTGGTTAACAACCCAACAATATTAATTAAGAGTGATGAGATACTTAAGATACTCCAAGTACTAGATACTCAAGATTGTCCATAACCGGGGACACGGCTAACCATGATTAGTTTATACACTCTCCAGAGGTTTGCGCACTTTTCCCCACAAGACTCGATCGCCTCCGTTGGATTTCTCGCACTACATGATGTTTGAGAAACGGATGACCGAGACACATTCTTTCAGAAACATTAACTCTCTACTCCGGGTAGACCATACCAAACCTACAAACCCACTACCTGCTGATCTACCTCTTCAAGAGCTTCACGTAACTTACTCAACTATGCTAGAGCCCATAATAGCTTGTGGCTGCACACATAAGTTTCTAGCATGAATAATCTCAGTTCCCTTTAAGCCTGGGTGGCGGTCCATAGGAAGATCACACGGGTACTCCGGGATTTCCAAAAATATAGGCAACACTGGGTACTCCAGGTGCCTCAATCCACCCAGATGTAAATTTAAGTTGCCACCTTAAGTTGAACCATTAATTAACAATCTCACATCTGTCATGGATTTCACTCACCCAAACCACGTCTACGAGCATAGCATAACAATATAAGCAAAGCGTAGAAGTAACTCCCAAGGGTTGAATGTAACAGGGTAATAGATTCTACCTCATCAACTACTTCCCAACCCACATGTTAATGTCATCCTAATCATGCAATGTTTGAGGATTGGAACTAATGCATAAAACTGGGTGATAAAGGGGTATGATCAAAGTGTTACTTGCCTTGCTGACGATCCGCGTAACCTAGAGACTCCAAATAACACGCTTCGCACTCTGGGAATTCTATCACAAACAAACAATAGCATACATAAGAAACTAACAAAGAAGCACGGGTAAAACTCAAATAAGAAGATCTAACTGGAAAGTTCAACTTAAGAACTCCGGTTTGCAAAAAGAATCAAACCAAACGGAGCAACGAAACTCAAACGGCGAAAGAAACAAGATCTGTTTACTAATATGAACTAAGGTGAAATTTTACAGTACCAAAATCTTGTTCAAGTTGGTTAAGAGGAATGAGGTTCTCGAGACGAAGATCTAGGCGTTTGAATCGCCTGATTCCGACTAACGAGCGAAAAGATAAACAGAGACGAAAATCAGATAAGAAATCGCGATCAGAAATAATCATGGATTAATCCGATAAAAGAAAACTGACGAACATGCTAACTGAGGAGCGTTCGTTATCGGTAACTAACGGCGAAAACCGTTCGTTAAAACGAACGTACGGACGAACGTCCGCTAAATAGCAGAACCGGGAAAAACCAGCGAACTGATCTAAAAAAATGAACTAGGGTTTTCTAAAAAAACGAACGGTTTCTTAAAAAAACCCGGCGGCGAACGGCTACCTCGTTGGGTCCGGCGAGACGCGGGGCTCCGGCGGCGGGGCAAGGCGGCGGCGATGGCGAGGCGCTGCGGCGGCGGCGGCGAGGCGCTGCGGCGCGGGGCGGCGGTGGCGGCTTGCAGCGGCGGCGGCGAGGCGCTGGTGGTGGCGCGGCTTGCAGCCGGCGGCGGGGTTGGCGGCGGTGGTTGGTGGTGGTGGCTTGGGGCAGGAGTATATAAAGGAGGGGGCTCAGCTTGGAGGAGGGGCCAAGGCGGCGGCGAGGAGGAGTCCCGGCCGGACTCCTCGTCCGAGTCGGCGGCGGGCGCGCGCGTGCGAGGGAAGGCGGCGGCGCGGGGCGGTTGGGCCGGCCCGGCTGGATTTCGGCCCAGTCGGCGCTTGGGAGTTTTTTTAATTAATTCCGTCGAACAGAAAATAAATCGTAGAAAATAAAATAAAAATCTAAAAATGCCAAAACAATTTCCACCGTCTAAATAGAATATTTAGAACGAGATGAACATTTTCTTGGCCCTAAAATGCAATTTTGAAAACGTGCAATTTTTCTAATGCAAATAAAATCCAAATAAAATCAAATAAATGGTTTTAATATTTTTCCTCCAATATCTCAATTATTTTGGAGAAGTCATATTATCTCCTCTCATATATTTTTAGTTATGAAATATTTTCGGAGAGAAAAATAATTAAAACCAAAATCCTCGTTTCATTATTTGATAAAAATCAAAGAAGGAAACCGGGAAATCCCCAACTCTCTCCGTGGGTCCTTGAGCTGCTTAGGATTTCGAGGATTGCGGAACGAAAATGCAATAAAATATGATATGCAAGAATGACCTATGTATAACATTCCAAATTGAAAATTTGGGATGTTACAAACCTACCCCCCTTAAGATGAATCTCGCCCTCGAGATTCGGGTTGGCTAGAAAATAGGTGTGGGTGGTCTTTGCGAAGGTCATCCTCTCATTCCCAGGTGGCTTCATCCTCGGTATGGTGGCTCCACTGAACTTTGCAAAACTTGATGACCTTGCTGCGGGTGACTCGACTGGCAAACTCCAAAATCTTGACTGGCTTCTCATAAGTCAAATCATTGTCCAACTGAATCGCCTCCAAGGGTACTGTATCTCTTAACGGTATATCGGCCATCTCAGCATGACACTTCTTCAATTGTGAAACATGGAACACGTCATGAACTCCTGACGGTTCTTCAGGTAACTCCAACTTGTAGGCAACTTCTCCCATCCGTTCCAAAACACGATATGGTCCTACAAATCTCGGGGCTAACTTTCCTTTAACTCCAAACTGTTTCACTCCTTGCAAGGGGGATACTCGCAGATATGCTCTTTCTCCAATTTCGTAGGTTACCTCCTTGCGTTTCGAGTCTGCACACTACAAGAAATATGTCAATTAGTGACCTTCTGTCAGTGACTCTGGAAGAATTGGTCATAGATCTATGACCATTTCAGACCAATTGGTCAAAAGCTGTTCGGGGGGGCTCCAAACCCTAAACTATAACGACCATTTTGGTCAGAAAGGTCGTAATTTCCTTACACGAAATGGTCATAAAGCAGATAGCACTGGTTTGCTACCTTATTTCTAGCTGATCATGACCAATATAGATGGTCATAACCTTGTAAATTGTGGAGGGTTGCTATGACTAGGCGCCACCTCATCAGTTTTGCCTATGTGTCATGTCCATGTGACATTTTTTGCCCTAGGTTGTGAACCAACCTATATTTCTATCATTCCCAAAATTCAAAAAAAAATCTCATAAATTCTTTGGGTCATATCTTCATCAAATATGTAAAATTCCTTCCTTGCCTAGTTCAAAACTAATTCAACAATATTCATTTTCCTATTCTGTTCACAACAACACTTTATGAAGGAAGTGCTATTTATATATTCTTGATTGCCCTCGGAATTTTTGGGCACTCTTTCCTATCCAAATCATTACCGCATGACAAAATTCAGCTCCATTTGCCTAGCAAATCTTCCTCAGAAAATTTCCAAAGTTTTTGTCCACCTAGAAGCATTGTGAAGGAAGTACCTTTTTTATATATCGAAATGACATGAAATTTATACAGTTCCTTCATATGCCCAAATTATCACCCTCCTCCAAATTGCAGCTCAGTCAAATCATCTATGTGAGCCCAGGTTCAATTTATATTTTATGGCCAAATTGGCACATTGCAAAGCAAGTGTTATATAGACCCCTCCTATTACCCTCAAACTTTTCGGGCACTCTTCCATACCCAAATCATTGCCACATGATAATATTCAGCTCAATTTTCCTAGTAAATCTTTCTCAGGAAATTTCCAAAGTTTCTACCTCGAGAGAAGCTTTGTGAAGTAAGTACTAGCTAGGCTTACCCAAATGATCTGAAAATTTACCAACGCATGACCATACCTATTTAACTTACCTACACCAATTTTTAGCTCATTTCATTCATCCAATCTCTCTCACTAGTTTTCCCAAGTTTTTGTCCATAGAAGAGCATTGTGAAGGAAGTACTACTTTGGCATGTCCAAATGGTATCAATTTTCTACAATGCTTTCCTATGCCCAAATAACCATCCTCCACCAAATTTCAGCTCAATCCATTCATTATTTTGAGCCCAGCTTCAACATTCATATTTTTGTCCAGTGTGGTACTTTGCAAAGCAAGTACCACCCCGGATCCTCCTTTTGAGCTAAAAATTTGTGAAGACATTCTCCTTAGTAGATGATCATCCTCAGCCAAAACTCACGCCCATTGGCCATGTGCATTTCTCGTACCGCTAATCAAACACTTGGCTGCTTATTCATGTTTGAGCATCGATCGGTCTCCTCGTGAGAATCTTATGTTGTGATTTTCTTCCTAGCACCTACCTGGGGAGTGCCCAACCCACTAGACATGCCTAGGCTGCCCATAACACATGGCAATGCCACGATCACGCGGTGACCACGCAGCGGGCATGTGAGTTTACGCGCTCTAGAGTTGGGGGCCTCGGCCACCGCCCAAACCTCGACATATCGCCACCAAACAATGTATTTATGATTAAATAGGTACTTATGTAACTAGAAATGATTTTTGGAAAAAATAAATAGCAAACTATGAGGCAGCTGCAGTTCAAATTTGACCCGCTTCCTACTAAATCGGCGGGAATTTGTCTTTTTCACCAGAGGTGGATCAAAACTTTTGACACCCAACAATTTTGTCAATTGTGCATTATATATGGCCTAGTATTTTATAAAATTGATTAGGTCCAATTTTGCAACAAATATATGGTAGGTCCTTCACAAAAAAACTAATTTTGGGCACTCGAAAAAATGGAAAATGAATTTTTCGTGTAAAGAAAATGAAAACTTCCTTAGGCAACATTGTTTGGAATTCCAAGATGCACCCTTGTGCACAATATGAGATCATTTGAACAAACTATGCCATGAATGTGGCCATAAGATTGATCATTTGGCTTGAAAGCCAGGAATGTTCACGCATGATGGCTAATTTCCGAGAACACTTTTTTAAAATAATTGCCGTATTACAATTTTATAATTTTTGCTGGTAACTTGGCCACATATGATGAAACAATGCGAAGGTTTTCCAATTTTTTTTTGATTTTTTTGAATTTTTTATGCCCGTTTCAAAATGCGGTCAAAACGGCGGGAATGACCGTTCCTAGCTAGTGGTTGAGTCTTGGATTTTTTTGGTGTTTCTCTGATTAAATAGGTACTTATGTAACTAGAAATGATTTTTGGAAAAAATAAAGAGCAAACTATAAGGCAGCTGCAGTTCAAATTTGACCCGCTTCCAGCTAAATCGGGAGGAATTTGTCTTTTTCACCAGAGGTAGATCAAAACTTTTTACACCCAACCATTTGGTCAATTGTGCATTAAATATGGCCTAGTATTTTATAAAAATTATTAGGTCCAATTTTGCAACAAATATATGGTAGGTCCTTCACAAAAAAACTCATTTTGGGCACTCCGAAAATGGAAAATGGTTTTTCCATGCACAGAAAATGAAAACTTCCTTAGGCAACATTGTTTGCCATTCCAAGATGCACCCTTGTGCACGATATGAGATCATTTGAACAAACTATACCATGAATGTGGCCATAAGATTGATCATTTGGCTTGAAAGCCATGAATCTTCCCATATGATAGCTCATTTCTGAGAACACTTTTTAAAAATAATTACCGTATTACATGTTTATTATTTTTCCTGGAAACTTGGTCACATATAATGACACAATGCGGAGGTTTTCCAATTTTTTGATTTTTTTTGAATTTTTTATGCCCGTTTCAAAATGCAGTCAAAACGCCGGGAATGACCGTTCCTAACTAGTGGTTGAATATTGTAATTTTTTTGGTGTTTCTCTGATTAAATAGATACTTATGTACCTAGAAATGATTTTTGGAAAAAATTAAGAGCAAACTACAAGGCACCTGCAGTTCAAATTTGACCCGCTTCCAACTGAATCAGCGGGAATTTGTCTTTTTCACCAGAAGTGGATCAAATCTTTTGACACCCAACCATTTGGTCAATTGTGCATTAAATATGGCCTAGTTTTTTTATAAAAATGATTTGGTACAATTTTGCAACAAATATATGGTAGGTCCTTCACAAAAAAACCTCATTTCGGGCACTCGAAAAATGAAAAATGAATTTTCCATGTAAAGAAAATGAAAACTCCCTTTGTCAACATTGTTTGGAATTCCAAGATGCACCCTTGTGCACAATATGAGATCATTTGAACAAACTATGCCATGAATGTGGCCATAAGATTGATCATTTCGCTTGAAAGCCTCTCTTCACGCATGATAGCTCGTTTTTAGAACACTTTTTAAAAATAATTGTCGTATTACAAGTTTATTGTTTTTCCTGGAAACTTGGTCACATATAATGACACAATGCGAAGGTTTTCCAATTTTTTGAATTTTTTGAATGTTTTATCCCTGTTCCAAAATGCGGCTAAAACGACGGGATTGACAATTCCTAGCTAGTGGTTGAATCTTGGAAAACTTTTGATGTTTCTCTGATTAAATAGATACTTATGTACCTAGAAATGATTTTTGGAAAAAATAAAGAGCAAACTATGAGGTAGACACAGTTCAAATTTGATCCACTTCCAGCTGAATCGGCGGGAATTTGTCTTTTTCACGAGAGGTGGATCAAAACTTTTGACACCCAACCATTTGATCAATTGTACATTAAATATGGCCTAGTATTTTAGAAAATTGATTTGGTACAATTTTGCAAGAAATACTTGGTAGGTTCTTCACAAAAAAGTTCATTTGGGGCACTCAAAAAATGGAAAATGATTTTTTCGTGGATCAAAAGCATTTTACATAAAATCATTTGCTCAATTATACATAAAATGTTGGTAGGTTCATCACAACAAAACTATTTTTTACACTTCAACAATGAAAAATGATTTTCTCCTGCAAAAGAACTTATTTTTAATCAATTACGACCTATTTATATGGTCATAAAGTCATCAAGGCCTTTATTGCATTCTGATTGGTCCATGAGCACCTCACGCGGATCATGCCCGACCACCGTTGGATAGGCCCGGATCCGACGGCAGCCCTCTTCCCCCACCCCTCTTCCCCTCATCCCTCTCACCCCCTCCTGAATCAGCGCAACTCCCTCTCCACTCGTCCAAACCCTAGCCGCGCCCTCCTCCGTGCGCCGCCGCCCCCATCGATTCTGCCCAACACCGCCGTCCCCCTCCACTCGCTCTCCTCCATGAGCCGGATCCCCACCTCCTCCGGCTCCCCTTCCACTCACTCTCCCGGATTCCGCACACCCACAGCCGCCGCCCTCTCCCTCCCTCAGATCTCGATCCGATCTAGATCGACGCCACCACAGCTTCCCGTCGCCGGCGGCGGCGCCCTCCCTCCCTCGCCCTCTCCCCCGTGCAGCGAACCCCAGCCCCTCTCTCCCCCGCACACCACCTCCTCCCTTCCAGATCGCAGCCGCCACCTCCTCCTTTCTAGATTGCCACCTCCACCTCCCCGCCGTCCATGGCCTCCCCCACGAGCCATCTCTCTCTCCCTCCCGCGACTCCTCTGCTCCACTCGATTCCGGCGAGTTGAGGCGGCTATCACCAGCGTGCAGCACACCCCGGGCTCCCCTCGTGCAGCTCTTCCCCTCTCCCGTCAGATCCATCTCTCGCACCCTCTAGTACAAGCCCGCAACCTCACCCGTGGCTAGGGTTTCGGCCGCCACTTTAACTTCGTCGGGATCTGCCACATGCGACGACGGCGAGGCCAGAGGTGGTTGGACCTAGAGCTCATCTCCTCCAAGGCGTCGGCTTCCAGATCCGCCTGGTGCTCCATCTTCCAAGGTCATGTGCTTCTTCTCTGGTTCTGGTTTCTAGTTCATGTTCCCCTGCTTGCGATCTGACTCTCGTTGTTGTTCATGTTGTTGTTGCAGCCATCTGGGGGGCTTCTTCCTGTTCCCGGGCCTCGCCGTCGCCGGCCAGACGGAGTGGCGGCCGGCCGAAGCAGCCGCGGCGCCGGGGTTCATGGTGATGGTGATGACGTCTGCCAACGCGTCGTCGCTGGCGACCAACAACAGTTCGGTAAGCTAGGGGTTGTCAAGTTAAGTGCTTGCTGGTGTGTTTGTTAATTCAGTAAGCTAGGGGTTGTCATCCATTAAATTCAGAGAAACCCATGTCAAGCATGAGGTTCTCCTACATACCTACTACTATATGTTTGTACTAAATATATTGACATGCCATGACACTATGAAGTAACAGAATGGCTAGCAGAAGCTTTCACTTCTAAGAATGACAGCAGTAGGAAGAATCATTGTAGTCAAGTGACCATAATATCTATTTTATTGTGTTGAACTTTGTTGTTACCTGGATGTTGCAGTCCTTGACTGTTCTCATGATGTTGTACAGGAGGCCCTTGTGGTCACCGCTGGAGGGGCTGGAGCTTGGCGGCAGCCTGGCGGATGATGGGGGCCTGGACGGTGGCTATTTCTGCAGCAGGATGATAGCTTAAATTTTGTGATAATTTTGGAATAGCTTTAGCACCTACAGTTAATTTTGCACATAAAGCTTGAGTAATTTTGCACATGAAGCTTCTGTATTTTAGCACATGAAGCTTCTGCTACTGTTATTCTTGTCATGAATCTTCCACCATTTTTCAGTAGCTTAAATTTGAATTGGTGTAGTAATCTTGGTGCTTAGTGCTGCTTGTATATCATGATAATTTTTGCATGAGTAGTTTCAGTAGTTTTATAACAGCAGCAGTAGCACAAATTTAATTGAATTCAATTAAAATTTCCAGAATCTCTTCTTGATCTGTAATGAGTGTAGAGTAAGTAATTAAAGATAGGCTTGCTGTTAGTAGTAGAGTAAGTAATTAAGCCCTATTGTTTACTGTAAGACTTACTGTTTAGCAAGGCTTGAGTAATTTAGTGTACCGCATCTATAGTTTCAACTGAAATTTTTATCATGCTACTATGACATCTACTGAAAATTTCAAACAAATGAAAGGAGTACTGTAGTTACAAATGGAGCCTACAAATTCTGTACACTATTGTACTCATTTTTCAGTTATCTGTAGTTACAAAGCATTAATTGTAAGACTGTAACTAAACATATCTTCTTATCCTCTGTTATTTTACTCATACACATGCTTATGATCCTGTTAACACATGCTGATGCTCATTTTACTCATGCACATGCTCATGATCTTCTTAGTTAAGACTGTAACTACTCCATTTGATTGCATGATCTCTATTTGAATGCATGCTCATAAGATTGTAACAGGAGTTCAATATCACAGTGAACATGCTCATGATCTCTATTTGAATGCATGTTCTTCTGTTGCTGCAAGTTCTATGATATGTGAGTTCCTTCTGTTGCTGCAAGTAGTGACACAATATGCCGTGTGCAGTGGGCTCCGCATCCAAGTCCTGTCCGTCCTCCGCAGCAAGGAGCTAGGCCAAGGGAGCAAACAGCGCCACTGGTTCCTTCAAGGATGCGTGCTGCTGGTCGAGTCTTGTGGAGAAGAAAGGCGAATCGGGCATTGTCTCAATTGTTCCGCTATGGTAAGAACAAAACACCACTCTCACTTGATGTTCATGTATTACTACAGCAAAACATTCTTACAGGGTGATTGTTAGCGGCACAACAATTATCTCGCATAATAGTGTCATCCTCTTCATAGTTAACAAATGCATCTTGTCCAACCGAGTAAACTGGACCCAACTTGTACAATAAAGTGAACTAAATGTTGTCACATTCTGTACATGTTACTTTCTATTTGGTGTCTGGTAATGATATCTACGGAAATTCTACTTTGTAAAGAATAAATATTGTGTTATGGATCACAAGCTAATTTTTGTTGACATGAATTTGTTATGCTCCTTATTTTGACTTGGTTTCACCCACGTTGGTTTTCAAAACATGAGATTGATGAGTGTTTCTTGTAGGCAACATTGATTTAGGATTGATTTAAGATTTTGTGAGTATGCCAACAAGGTTCTGCGAATATGCATTGGAAACATCTAGTGTTCTGCTATAATTGGTCTCTAAAACATCTAGTCATTAATTTGAAGTTGTTTGAATCTGTTGCTTTATCATACATTCGATCCATAAATCTGCATTTCTGTGAAATTTTGTTAAATATATATTTTCTAGATTGTCTATACACTAAACCTGGAGGTTTGAATATCTACTCCAGGAATGAAGATGGTACTCTAATGCCTTTGTGTTCACCCTTTTACAGGAGCTCCAGGCCTAGGAAATTTCAAGTTCAAAGCGGCGTGTAGCCCTAGCAGCAAAGATTTGTTCTGTTTGACTGTAATAAACTGTAAATATTATAGTACTGTAATAGTAGGCATATCTGGGTTGTAATAGACTATGCACAGATTGTAATAGACTATGTACAGGAGCTCCAGGCCTAAGAAATTCTACATTTTTTTGTTCTATTTAAAATATTGATTATTTGTGTGATTTGAAGATGTGTGAAATGGAAACCTGATTAGTGGGCCCATTTGTGAAAATAATCTAAACAATGCTCACATTTTTGACATGTGGGACCAATATAGGAGATTATGACAAGTGGGACCCATCTGACTTGTGGAACAAGATTAAAAAATATATACTGAAAAACTAAAAAGGCCATGGCCCAAAATATAAAAAAGGCCAAATTGTTGAGCCAGGCCCATGTAGCTAGAGAAAATTAATAGAGAAAATATACAGTAAAAAGGCCGAATTGTTGGGCTAGGCCCATGTAGAAAATCGAATTGGACCGGGCTGAATCTTGTGCCACATCAGATTGCCACGCTGGATGCCTACGTGGCCTGGGGAGGTTGCTAGTGACCAAAATGCCACAGTAGACGTATTTTGGTCATAAACGTCTACGACCATTCCAGAAGAAAGGTCGCTATAGTCAGTTTACAACTGCCAGCTTTTGACCTTATGTTTTTGGTCACAAAAAGGTCACAAATTGAAAACAGTGACCATTCAGTGACCAATAGTGCTAGTCACAAGTTGACATATTTCTTGTAGTGGCATAACTCTTCTGCCTGGACTGAGCTATCTTCAGTCTATCATGAATCAACTTAACCTTCTCTTCAGACTCCTTGATCAAGTCTGGTCCAAACAACTTTCGGTCTCCTAATTCATCCCACATTAACGGCGTTCTGCACCTTCGTCCATACCAGGCTTCGAACGGTGCCATCTTCAAACTGGCTTGGTAGCTATTGTTGTATGAGAACTCTGCGTAAGGCAAATTGTCATCCCAACTAGATCCATAATCTAGCGCATAGGCTCTCAACATGTCCTCCAGAATCTGATTGACTTTCTTGGTCTGTCCATCCGTCTGCGGGTGAAATATTGTACTGAACTCCAATCTCGTACCCAAAGTCTGGTGTAACTGATGCCAAAACTTTGAAGTAAACTATGTTCCTCTATCTGATACGATGGTCCTCGGAACTCCATGCAGACATACGATCCTGGACATATATATCTTGGCGAACTTCACACTAGTATAAGTGGTTTTCACTGGGATAAGGTGAGCCACTTTGGTCAAGCGATCAACTACTACCCATATGGAACCATATCCTGATTTGGTCCTGGGCAATCCGGTGATAAAATCCATGCCAAGTTTATCCCACTTCCATTCGGGTATCGGCATAGGCTGTAACAATCCTGCCGGCTTTTGATGCTCTGCCTTCACTCTTTGACATAAATCACATACGGCTACATACTCGGCAATATCCTTCTTCATACCTGTCCACCAGAAATGTTCCTTCAAATCCAAATTCATCTTGGTGTTTCCGGGGTGTATCGAGTATGGTGAGTCATGAGCCTCCTGTAGTATTAACTTCCTGATCTCTATGTTATTGGGCACGTATATCCGGTCCTCAAACCATAAGGTATCGTGCTCATCCTCACGAAAACCCTTGGCCTTTCCTTTGCTCATCTTCTCCTTTATCTCAACAATCTCTTTGTCATCCTTCTGAGCTTCTCGAATCTTTCCCAACAATGTAGACTGAACCTCCATTGTTGCAACAAAACCTCTAGGAACAATCTCTAATCGAAGTTCTATGATATCCTCTGCTAACTCCTTTGGCACTCCCTTACTCGCAAGGATATTAGCATAACTCTTCCGGCTCAAAGCGTCGGCTACGACATTGGCCTTTCCTGGATGATAGTGCAGCTTCATGTCATAATCCTTTATCAGCTCCAACCATCTCCTTTGCCTAAGGTTCAGTTCCTTCTGTGTGAAGATGTATTTCAAACTTTTATGATCCGTGCACACATCACAACGGTTTCCAATAAGGTAATGTCTCCAAGTCTTCAATGCATGCACTACGGCTGCTAACTCCAAATCATGCGTGGCATAATTCAACTCGTGAGGTTTTAGTTGTCGCGAGGCATACGAAACAACTCTTCCATCCTGCATAAGCACACATCCAAGTCCCAAGCGAGAGGCGTCGCAATACACTTGGAAATCCTTATGTATATCTGGCAGCGTCAGCACTTGGGCTGTAGTCAAACGTTTCTTCAACTCCTGAAAACTTGCCTCGCAATCTTCTGTCCATTTAAACTTGGTATCCTTCTTTAATAACTCCGATATTGGCTTCGCAATCTTGGAAAAATTCTCAATGAATCTCCGATAGTATCCTGCGTGTCCAAGAAAACTGCGGATCTCGCTAAATGAAGTGGGTGCTATCCATTCAGTGACTGACTGAACCTTGCTGGGGTCTACTGCTATACCTTCTCCTGATATAACATGTCCAAGGAATCCGACTTCCTTCAACCAAAACTCGCATTTGCTGAACTTGGCATACAACTGGTGTTCCCTGAGTTTCTCGAGAACTAGTCGCAAATGCTCCTTGTGCTCCTCTTCATTCTTCGAGTATACCATAATATCATCAATGAACACCACAACAAACTTGTCCAAATACTCCATGAACACCTTGTTCATCATGCTCATGAAATAGGCAGGGGCGTTGGTCAGTCCAAACGACATGACTATATACTCATATAATCCGTAACGCGTGGTGAATGATGTCCTTGGTATATCTTTCTCTCAAATCTTCAACTGATGGTATCCCGATCGCAAATCAATCTTGGAAAACAGCTTAGCTCCTTGCAGCTGATCAAACAGATCATTGATCATCGGCAGTGGGTACTTGTTCTTGATCGTTACTTCATTCAAGGCCCGATAATCAACAACCATTCTTAGGGATTTATCCTTCTTCTCCACCAAAAGCATTGGGGCTCCCCAAGGTGATGAACTCCTTCGAATGTATCCTTTCTCCAACAACTCCTTGATCTGTTTCTTAATTTCCTCCAGATCATTCGCGGGCATCCGATAGGGTCTCTTGGATATTGGCCCGGTACCTGGCAGTAGCTCTATCAAAAACTCGATGTCTCGATCCGGTGGCATGCCTGGTAACTCCTCTGGAAAAACATCCGGGTAATCATCACTACAGGCACTTCCTCCTGAACAACTCCCGTGAGGGTATTCACTTGGCTCCTCCTAGGCACATGCCTAGATACATACTTAATCCTTTTTCCCTCCGGGGTGGTGAGATAAATCGACTTACTAGCATAGTCAATACTTCATCCATACTTTGACATCCAGTCCATGCCTAATATCACATCCAATCCTTGTGACTCCAAGATAATTAGGTCGGACGGAAAAACATGGGTGCCAATGGTTAGGGGTATCTGGTCGGACCATCGACTAGCCATATACTCTGCTCCGGGTGAACTCACTAAGAGAGGGGTCCTAAGGGTTTGAGTTGGTAGTTTAAACTTATCCACAAATCCCCTTGATATGTATGAATGCGATGCACCAGTATCAAATAGAACAAGAGCGGTAAATGACTTAACCAAAAACTTACCTATTACCGCGTCCGGCTATTCTTCAACCTCCTCCACGTTAACGTGGTTTACTTGTCCTTTGTTGAATGGATTGGGCTTCTTCCCAGCGCTCCCATTTCCGTTTCCATTCTTTCCTTCAGGGCACTCCGTGGCATAGTGTCTAGTTTTCCCGCACTTGAAACAAGTAACGTGACTTAGGTCTCTCTTGGTGGGTGTGGCTGGATTGGGGCGGTTCTGATTGTTACTTGCTCCATTCCCATTCCCATTCCTTGGGCCAGTATGATTATGGTTACTTCCTCCATTATGGTTGTGGCCTCCATGGTTATGAACAAGTCCTCCCGAGTTCGGGGTTAGGCGAGGATTTTGCTGAGCTCCTGAGTTATACCTCCCTTGTCCATACTTCCTCTTACGGCTCTCAATCTGCTGTTGCTTCTCGTCAATCATAAGAGCCTTATCTACCAACTCCTGGTAGTTGTTGAAGGTGGCTAACATCAACTACATACTCATCTCATCATTCAGCCCTTTCATAAACTTCTCCTGCTTCGCGGCATCTATGGCCACATCGTCAGGGGCATAGCGAGATAGCTTGCTAAACTCATCCGCGTACTGAGCCACAGTACGGTTCCCCTGGCGTAAGTTGCGAAACTCACGCTTCTTCAAATTCATGGCTCCAGTGGAGACATGGGCTGTGCGGAAAGCTTGCTGAAACTGGTCCCAAGTCACTGTAGCTATAGGGTAGGTGATAGTGTAATTCTCCCACCATGATGCTGCTGGTCCATCCAACTGATGTGCGGCAAAACACACCTTCTCAGCATCAGTACATCCTGCAGTGGTCACGTCTCGGAGGCATCTGATGGGTTTAGAGGGGAGAGATTATAATAGAATGAGGTCTAATGAGAAGACACTACCCATATGCACATGAGACAAACAAAATCATTTCACTCACTCAATCAATCAAGGCATACAATCGATCTAACTATCGCAAAAGTGCTCGGACTACTCTATTTACATGGGGGAATACTACTAATCATTGGGTGGTCATCTAGAAATTTTGATCGGTGGAAGATTCCATGATATCTGCTCCAGCTTCGTCTTCAAAGTCATCATCACTCGGGTTGGAGTCGGTGTCGTTGATGATGATGTAGTCCTCTAGGCGAATCTCCTTGGGTTCTTCATCTTCTTCTACTAGTGTGGGGTCTCCCATGAATATTCCGATCTTCTTAATCAGGTCGTCATTCTGCTCCAGTAGTGTCGCAATTTCCTTCTCATATCCATCGCGTGTAGACTTAAGTTCTTCTTCCAGCTCGATGATCCTTGTCTTTGCCTTCTTCAAATCTATCATGTCTACGCACATCTGATTCTCCTGGCGTCGAATGTGTTGGTTTTGTTCCTGGATGAAAGCTGCAATTGATCTATCCTTCCTGGTGGTGATCATCTCCCATTGCTCGTCTCGGCGCCCACATATCTGGTAGATAGTGTCTTTAAGATCCTTGTGATATACTTCTCCAATGTGTCCCATGGTGATGTGAGCTGCCATACTCTTTCCTAAACTCCAGGTTGGTGCATCGAAGGAAAACTCTATAGGTTTAGTGACTGGCGTGAAGTTCCTTCCTAGAACTTGAACTTGAATCATCCATCGCTCCTCTTCTGGTAAAGTGGCGTTGTACGTCCCGGTGAAGCTTGCTATTCCTATGTTCAGGTACCTAGTGACTTCCTTCAAGTGTCGTCCAAAAGGTGCTTCTTCATCCGGTTGTGTAAACTTGTTCCTTGCATCCACCATCCTAAAGAGTAGAAAATGGAGAAGAGTCAGAAGTGAGAAGAGAATAGTGATCTAGGGCTTTAGCTTAGTGGTCGTGTCCTACACTCAGCGTGTGCTCTGATACCACCTTTGTAGTGACCCGACCTCAAAACGATCAAGTCTCTGTGCTTCAGTATCATCCCTGGATCGGTAATGCTGACACACACAGTACTCGGTAATGCTGACACACAGTATCATTCGAGGATTTATAACAGAGTAGCAATCACACACTTATTACATCGGATGTCTCAAAAGAGAACTTATTACAATAAATATGGCTTAAGGCCATCTAATACGATAACAGCGGAAGACTTGGAAGATAAAGTGAGTCCATCAACTCCAACGGCATAGCTGAGCTGCACGGCAACAACCTAACGAACCTTACTCCTCGTCTAAAAAGTCTGCAACATAATACGTTGCAGCCCGAAAATGGGCCAGCACATGGAATATGCTAGCAAAGCAACACAGTAGAGCAAGAACAGAATAATGCTATCACTACATGCATATTTGGCTGGTGGAAAGCTCTATGGTTATAGTTTCTGCGAAAAGCCAATTTTTCCCTACAACAAAGGAATAGATTTTAAATCTTACTATCATGGTAGTTGAAACATCATTGAGAAGGTTCCTCCAACCCAATCCCAATTAAAGTGGTTAACAACCCAACAGTATTAATTAAGAGTGATGAGGTACTTAAGATACTCCAAGTACTAGATACTCAAGATTGTCCAGAACCGGGGACACGGCTAACCATGATTAGTTTATACACTCTCCAGAGGTTTGCGCACTTTTCCCCACAAGACTCGACCACCTCCGTTGGACTTCTCGCACTACATGATGTTTGAGAAACGGATGACCGAGACACGGTCTTTCAGAAATATTAACTCTCTACTCCGGGTAGACCATACCAAACCTACAAACCCACTACCTACTGATCTACCTCTTCAAGAGCTTCACGTAACTTACTCAACTATGCTAGAGCCCATAATAGCTTGTGGCTTCACACAGAAGTTTCTAGCACGAATAATCTCAGTTTCCTTTGAGCCTGGGTGGCGGTCCATAGGAAGATCACACGGGTACTCCGGGATTTCCAAAAATACAGGCAACACTGGGTACCTCCAGGCGCCTCAATCCACCCAGATGTAAATTTAAGTTGCCACCTTAAGTTGAACCATTAATTAACAATCTCACATCTATCATGGATTTCACTCACCCAAACCACGTCTACGATCAAAGCATAACAATATAAGCAAAGCGTAGAAGTAACTCCCAAGGGTTGAATGTAACAGGGTAATAGGTTCTACCTCATCAACTACTTCCCAACCCACATGTTAATGTCATCCTAATCATGCAATGTTTGAGGATTGGAACTAATGCATAAAACTGGGTGATAAAGGAGTATGAGCAAAGTGTTACTTGCCTTGCTGACGATCCGCGTAACCTAGAGACTCCAAATAACACGCTTCGCACTCCGGGAATTCTATCGCAAACAAACAATAGCATACATAAGCAACTAACAAAGAAGCACGGGTAAAACTCAAATAAGAAGATCTAACCGGACAGTTCAACTTAAGAACTCCGGTTTGCAAAAAGAATCAAACCAAACGGAGCAACGAAACTCAAACGGCGAAAGAAACAAGATCCGTTTACTAATCTGAACTAAGGTCAAATTTTACAGTACCAAAATCTTGTTCAAGTTGGTTAAACGGAAAGAGGTTCTTGAGAGTAAGATCTAGGCGTTTGAATCGCCTGATTCCGACTAACGAGCGAAACGATAAACAGAAACGAAAATCGGATCAGAAATCGCGATCAGAAATAATCGCGGATTAATCCGATAAAAGAAAACTGACGAACAGGCTAACGAACGAGCGTTCGTTGTCTATAACTAAATGGCGAAAACCGTTCGTTAAAACGAATGTACGGACGAACGTCCGCTAAATAGAAGAACCGGGAAAAACCGGTGAACCGATCTAAAAAACGAACTAGGGTTTTCTAAAAAAACCGAACGGTTTCTTAAAAAAACCGGCAGCGAACGGCTACCTCGTTGGGTCCGTGGTGGCGGCGGCGGTTGGGAGGCGCTGGTGGCGGCGTGGCTTGCAGCGGGCGGCGGGGTTGGCGGCAGTGGTGGCTCAGGGCGGGAGTATATAAAGGGGGGCGGCTCGGCTTGGAGGAGGGGCCAAGGCGGCAGCGATGAGGAGTCCCGGCCGGACTCCTCGTCCGAGTCGGCAGCGGCGCGCGCGCGCGCAAGGGAAGGCGGCGGCGCGGGGCGGTTCGGCCGGCCCGGCTAGGTTTCAGCCCACTCGGTGCTTGGGAGTTTTTTTAATTAATTCCACCGAACAGAAAATAAATCCTAAAAAATAAAATAAAAATCTAAAAATGTCAAAACAAATTTTCATCGTCTAAATAGAATATTTAAAAAGAGATGAACATTTTCTTGGCCCTAAAATACAATTTGAAAAACGTGCAAATTTTCTAATGCAAATAAAATCCAAATAAAATCAAATAAATGATTTTAATATTTTTCCTCCAATATCTCAATTATTTTGGAGAAGTCATATTATCTCCTCTCATATATTTTTAATTATGAAATATTTTCGGAGAGAAAAATAATTAAAACCAAAATCCTCGTTTCATTATTTGATAAAAATCAAATAAGGAAACCGGTAAATCCCCAACTCTCTCCGTGGGTCCTTGAGCTGCTTAGGATTTCGAGGATTGCGGAACGAAAATGCAATAAAATATGATATGCAAGAGTGACCTATGTATAACATTCCAAATTGAAAATTTGGGATGTTACAAACCCCTCGGTATTTGATACTGGTTCAGTTGCTAAGACTAGTAACTTGAAACGGGAGTTGCAGAATGAACATAGAGTAGTTAAGGGTGAAGTGACGATGTGTGTTGGAAGTGGTTCCAAGATTGATATGATCATCATCGCACACTCCCTATACTTTCGGGATTAGTGTTAAACCTAAATAAATGTTATTTGGTGTTTGCGTTGAGCATGAATATGATTTGATCATGTTTATTGCAATACGGTTATTCATTTAAGTTAGAGAATAATTGTTGTTATGTTTACATGAATAAAACCTTCTATGGTCATACACCCAATGAAAATGGTTTGTTGGATCTCGATCATAGTGATACACATATTCATAATATTGAAGCCAAAAGATGCAAAGTTAATAATGATAGTGCAACTTATTTGTGGCACTGCCGTTTAGGTCATATTGGTGTAAAGTGCATGAAGAAACTCCATGCTGATGGGATTTTGGAATCACTTGATTATGAATCATTTTGATGCTTGCGAACCATGCCTCATGGGCAAGATGACTAAGACTCCGTTCTCCGGAACAATGGAGCGAGCAACTGACTTATTGGAAATAATACATACTGATGTATGCAGTCCGATGAGTGTTGAGGCTCGCGGTGGGTATCATTATTTTCTGACCTTCATGGATGATTTGAGCAGATATGGGTATATATACTTGATGAAACATAAGTCTGAAACATTTGAAAAGTTCAAAGAATTTCAGAGTGAAGTGGAAAATCATCGTGACAAGAAAATAAAGTTTCTACGATCTGATCGCAGAGACAAACTTTTGAGTGACGAGTTTGGTCTTCAATTAAAACAATGTGGAATAGTTTCACAAAAAAATCGTGCCACCTGGAACACCACAGCATAATGGTGTGTCCGAACATCATAACCGTACTTTATTTGATATAGTGCAATCTATGATGTCTCTTACCGATTTACCACTATCGTTTTGGGGTTATGCATTAGAGACAGCTGCATTCACATTAAAAAGGGCACCATCTAAATCCGTTGAGATGACACCGTATGAACTATGGTTTAGCAAGAAACCTAAGCTGTCGTTTCTTAAAGTTTGGGGTTGTGATGCTTATGTGGAAAAGTTTCATCTTGATAAGCTCAAACCCAAGTCGGAGAAGTGCGTCTTCAAAGGATACCCAAAAGTAACTGTTGGGTACACCTTCTATCACAGATCCGAAGGCAAGATATTTGTTGCTGAGAATGGATCCTTTCTAGAGAAGGAGTTTCTCTCGAAAGAAGTGAGTGGGAGGAAAGTAGAACTTGATGAGGTAACTGTACCTGCTCCCTTATTAGAAAGTAGTTCATCACAGAAATCTGTTTCTGTGACTCCTACACCAATTAGTGAGGAAGCTAATGATGATGATCATATAACTTCAGGTCAAGTTACTACCAAACCTTGTAGGTCAACCAGAGTGAGATCCGCACCAGAGTGGTACGGTAATCCTGTTCTGGAGGTCATGTTAATTGACCATGACAAACCTACGAACTATGAGGAAGCGATGATGAGCCGAGATTTCGCGAAATGGCTTGAGGCCATGAAATCTGAGATGGGATCCATGTATGAGAACAAAGTGTGGACTTTGGTTGACTTGCCCGATGATCGGCAAGCCATAGAAAATAAATGGATCTTCAAGAGGAAGACGGACGCTGGTAGTAGCGTTACTATCTACAAAGCCAGACTTGTCGAAAAAGGTTTTGACAAAGTTCAAGGTGTTTACTACGATGAGATTTTCTCACTCGTAGCGATACTTAAGTCTGTCCGAATCATGTTAGCAAATTTCCACATTTTATGAAATCTGGCAAATGGATGTCGAAACTACATTCCTTAATGGATTTCTTAAAGAAGAGTTGTATATGATGCAACCAGAAGGTTTCGTCAATCCTAAAGGTGCTAACAAAGTGAGAAAGCTCCAGCGATCCATCAATGGACTGGTGCAAGCATCTTGGAGTTGGAATAAACGTTTTGATAGTGTGATCAAAGCATATGGTTTTATACAGACTTGCGGTGAAGCCTGTATTTACAAGAAAGTGAGTGGGAGCACTACAACATTTTCTGATAAATATATGTGAATGACATATTGTTGATTGGAAATAATGTAGAATTTTCTGGAAAGCATAAAGGAGTATTTGAAAGGAGTAGATCAAGACGCTTACATATTGAGCATATTGAGCATCAAGATCTATAGGATAGATCAAAACGCTTGATAAGTTTTTTCAATGAGTACATACCTTGACAAGATTTTGAAGTAGTTCAAAATGGAACAGTCAAAGAAAGAGTTCTTGCCTGTATTACAAGGTGTGAAATTGAGTAAGACTCAAAGCCCGACCACGGCAGAAGATAGAAAGAGAATGAAAGTCATTCCCTATGCCTCAACCATAGGTTCTATAAAGTATGCCATGCTGTGTACCAGATCTATTGTATACCATACACTGAGTTTGGAAAGGGAGTACAATAGTGATATAGGAGTAGATCACTCGACAACGGTCAAAATTATCCTTAGTGGAATAAGGATATGTTTCTCGATTATGGAGGTGACAAAAGGTTCGTCATAAAGGGTTACGTCGATGCAAATTTTGACACGGATCCAGATAACTCTAAGTCTCAATCTGGATGCATATTGAATGTGGGCGCAATTAGCTAGAGTAGCTCCGTGCAGAGCATTGTTGACATAGAAATTTGCAAAATACATATGGATCTAAATGTGGCAGACCCATTGACTAAACTTCTCTTACAAGCAAAACATGATCACACCTTAGTACTCTTTGGGTGTTAATCACATAGCAATGTGAAGTAGATTATTGACTCTAGTAAACCCTTTGGGTGTTGGTCACATGACGATGTGAACTATGGGTGTTAATCACATGGTGATGTGAACTATTGGTGTTATATCACATGGCGATGTGAACTAGATTATTGAGTCTAGTGCAAGTGGGAGACTGAAGGAAATATACCCTAGAGGCAATAATAAAGTTATTATTTATTTCCTTATATCATGATAAATGTTAATTATTCATTCTAGAATTGTATTAACCAGAAACATAATACTTGTGTGAATACATAGACAAACAGAGTGTCACTAGTATGCCTCCACTTGACTAGCTCGTTGATCAAAGATGGTTATGTTTCCTAGCCATAGACATGAGTTGTCATTTGATTAACGCGATCACATCATTAGGAGAATGATGTGATTGACTTGACCCATTCCGTTAGCTTAGCACTTGATCGTTTAGTACTCTGCAATTGCTTTCTTCATGACTTATACATGTTCCTATGTGTCGTGGGTTTGTCACGGCAGATGTCCTTGTGAAAGGACTTAGTCGTGGAGCCATCACTACAGGTTAGCTTTAAGGGGTTTAAACCGGACAAACGGACACGGGGAATTTTATACTAGTTCGACCCCTTCGAGGAAGGTAAAAGCCTACGTCTAGTTGTGATTGGTATTGCTAGGGTTTCGAAGGCCAGGGAGTGAATCCGCTTTGTCTGGCTCTTGAGTTGTTGTTGTCTGTCTCTAAACCGCGGCCGGGTCGTCCCTTTATATACATAGGTTGACGCCCACCGGACCCCAAAGCCGGATCATAAATGTGTCCGGTTCGGTCTCTACTCTCCCTATCTTATCATACAAGTTATATGACTAGGTCGGTTTACATTTATAGGCTATAACCCGCCTTTGGGCCTTGGGCCTTCCTTAAAGCGCCATTATCCTCACATCTTCATGGGCTTCTAATCTTCAACGAGTCAACCCGGCTACATAAGGCCGGTTTACCTCCAGTAGTAATATCCCCAACACTGTCTATGAGATTATGCAACTCCCGTTTACCTGAGGAACACTTTGTGTGCTACCAAATGTCACAACGTAACTGGGTGATTATAAAGGTGATCTAAAGGTGTCTCCAAAGGTACTTGTTGGGTTGGCGTATTTCGAGATTAGGATTTGTCACTCCGATTGTCGGAGAGGTATCTCTGGGCCCACTCAGTAATGCACATCACTATAAGCCTTGCAAGCATTGTAACTAATGAGTTAGTTGCGAGATGATGTATTACGGAATGATCAAAGGGACTTTCCGGTAACGAGATTGAACTAGGTATTGAGATACCGACGATCGAATCTCGGGCAAGTAACATACCGATGACAAAGGGAACAACGTATGTTGTTATGCGGTTCGACCAATAAAGATCTTCGTAGAATATGTAGGAGCCAATATGGGCATCCAGGTTCCGCTATTGGTTATTGACCAGAGAGGTGTCTCGGTCATGTCTACATAGTTCTCAAACCCGTAGGGTCCGCGCGCTTAAACATTCGTTGACGATATAGTATTATATGAGTTATGTATGTTGGTGACCGAATGTTGTTCGGAGTCCCGGATGAGATCACGGACATGATGAGGAGCTCCGGAATGGTCCGGAGGTAAAGATTCATATATTGGATGATATGGTTTGGCCAAGGGGTTAGGCCCGCGGGGCTATAAGTCGGTGCAAAAGGAGTTTTGCGGAGGCCAGGGGGCAAACGTCGGAGACCCTGGTGTCTGGACCTGGGCCAGACGCCAAGGATTGTGGCGTTTGGTCCTGGAGTCCGAGTGGGAATCTTGCCTTTCGGGCAAAACTGACTTTGAGGAGGCTTTTGCTCCAAGTTTCGACCCCAGGGCTCAACATATAAATAGAGGGGCAGGGCTAGCACCAAAGACACATCAAGAAACACCAAGCCGTGTGTCAGCAACCCTGTCCCCTCTAGTTTATCCTCCGTCATAGTTTTCGTAGTGCTTAGGCGAAGCCCCTGCGGAGATTGTTCTTCACCAACACCATCACCACGCCGTTGTGCTGCCGGAACTCATCTACTACTTTGCCCATCTTGATGGATCGAGAAGGCGAGGACATCATCGAGCTGAACGTATGCAGAACTCGGAGGTGTCGTGCGTTCGGTACTTGGATCGGTCAGATCGTGAAGACGTACGACTACATCAACCGTGTTGATAAACTCTTCCGCTTTCGGTCTACGAGGGTATGTAGACATACTCTACCCTCTCGTTGCTATGCATCACCATGATCCTGCGTGTGCGTAGGAATTTTTTTGAAATAACTACGTTTCCCAACATCCCCTTGGCAACTTCCAAGCTTGGGGGAGTGCCCCGGTATCGTATCACCATCACATCTTTATCTTTATCGCTTTTCTTAGTTCGATCCTTTTGGTTATATCTTGATCTAGTAGAATAAAGTTTTTAGCATGATCTAGCTTTGAGTTTTGCTTTATGTTCCCTCTATGTAATCGAGTCCGTGAGATATATAATAAAGAGTATTTTTGAGACAAGCGCTTTGCTTTCTTGCTATGATCTCGAGGGAATTAAATAAAAGAAAGAATAAAAAGAAATAAAAAGTTCATATATTGATCTTATGGAAAGTAATGACTTCACATATAAATAGTATGATGAACAAAAGTTATTGAGAGTTGACAAACATAGTTTTGGTCATTGTTACAATTAATAGGAAGTGATAAAGAAAGAGATGCCTCACATATAAATATACTATATTGGACATATTTTGTAATTGTGAGAACTCATTAAAATATGACATGCTAAAAAGTTGATGTTGGACAAGGAAGAGAACATAATGAGTTATGTTTTCTTAAATCCAAATAGAAGTTATATTGTTTTGAATCATCCAACATGTTGAGCTTGTCTTTCCCCCTCATGCTAGCCAAATTCTTTGCATCAAGTAGAGATACCACTTGTGCTTCCGAATATCCCTAAACCCACTTTTGCCATGAGAGTCCACCATACCTACCTATGGATCGAGTAAGTTCCTTCAACTAAGTTGTCATCAGTGCAAGCAATAAAAATTGCTCTCTCTAAATATGTATGATCTATTAGTGTGAAGAAAATAATATTTATACGAACTTGTGATATAGAAGAAATAAAAGCGACAGACTGCATAATAAAGGTCCTTATCACAAGTGGCAATATAAAGTGACGTTCTTTTGCATTAAGATTTTGTCCATCCAACCATAAAAGCGCATGACAACCTCTGCTTCCCTCTATGAAGGGCCTATCTTTTACTTTTATCTTCTACCCATATACAAGAGTCATGGTGATAAACACCCTTCCTTTTTACATGTTTTCTTTTGGCAAGCTCTATGTGTTGGAGAGATCCAGATATATATATCCACTCGGATGTACGTTTTCATAAAGTATTATTGTTGACATTACCCTTGAGGTAAAAGGTTGGGAGGCAAAACTATAAGCCCCTATCTTTCGCTGTGTCCGATTGAAGCTTTGTACCCATAAGTATCGCGTGAGTGTTAGCAATTGTGAAAGATTATATGATAGTTGAGTATGTGGACTTGCTGAAAAGCTCTTATATTGACTCTTTTTGATGTTATGATAAATTGCAATTGTTCCAATGACCGAGACCATAGTTTGTTAGTTTTCAATGAAGTTTCTGATTCATACTTTACCTTGTGAACGAATTGTTACTTAAGCATAAGAAATTATATGACAATATATGTTGCTGTTCTAAAGATGATCATGATGCCCTCATGTACGTATTTTATTTTTATCGACACCTCTATCTCAAAACATGTGGACATATTTATCGATATCGGCTTTCGCTTGAGGACAAGCGAGGTCTAAGCTTGGGGGAGTTGATACGTCCATTTTGCATCATGCTTTTATATTGATATTTAATGCATTATGGGGTGTTATTACACATTATGTCACAATACTTATGCCTATTCTCTCTTATTTTACAAGGTTTACATGGAGAGGGAGAATGCCGACAGTTCGAATTCTGGACTGGAAAAGGAGTAAATATTAGAGACCTATTCTGTACAACTCCAAAAGTCCTGAAACTTCATGAAGTTTATTTTTGGAATATATAAAAAATATTGGGCGAAGAAAGAACCAAAGGGGGCCACCAGCTAGCCACAAGGGTGGAGGGCGTGCCCACCCCCCTAGGCGCGCCCCCGACCTTGTGGGCCCCCTGCAGGCCTCCGGTGCCCATCATTGGCTATATGGTGTCTTTTACCCTGGAAAAAATAGGAGAGAAGCTTTCGGGATGAAGCACCACCGTCTCGAGGCGGAACTTGGGCAGAACCAATCTAGGGCTCCGGCGGAGCTGTTCTGTCGGGGAAACATCCCTTCGGGAGGGGCAAATCATCACCATCGTCATCACCATCGATCCTCTCATCGAGAGAGGGTCAATCTCTCTCCTCTCAAACCCTAGTTCATCTCTTGTATTCGATCTTGGTCCCAAAACCTCAGATTGGTACCTGTGGGTTGCTAGTAGTGTTGATTACTCCTTGTAGTTGATGTTATTTGTTTATTCGGTGGAAGATCATATGTTCAGATCCTTAATGATAATTAATACTCCTCTAGTTATGATTATGAATATGGTTTGTGAGTAGTTATGTTTGTTCCTGAGGACATGGGAGAAGTCTTGTTATAAGTAATCATGTGAATTTGGTATTCGTTTGATATTTTGATGAGATGTATGTTGTCTCTCCTCTAGTGGTGTCATGTGAACGTTGACTACATGACACTTCACCATTATTTGGGCCTACGGGAAGGCATTAGGAAGTAATAAGTAGATGATGGGTTGCTAGAGTGACAGAAGCTTAAACCCTAGTTTATGTGTTGCTTCGTAAGGGGCTGATTTGGATCCATATGTTTCATGCTATGGTTAGGTTTACCTTAATTCTTCTTTCTTAATTGCGGATGCTTGTGAGAGGGGTTAATCATAAGTGGGAGGCTTGTCCAAGGAAGGGCAACACCCAAGCACCGGTCCACCCACATATCAAATTATCAAAGTAACGAACGTGAATCATATGAGGATGACTGTCGGTGTCAAAACCGGCAGATCTCGGGTACGGGGTCCTGAACTGTGCGTCTAAGGCGGATGGTAACAGGAGGCAGGGGACACGATGTTTACCCAGGTTCGGGCCCTCTTGATGGAGGTAATACCCTACGTCCTGCTTGATTGTTCTTAATGATATGAGTATTACAAGAGTTGATCTACCACGAGATTGTAGAGGCTAAACCCTAAAAGCTAGCCTATGGTATGATTGCCTGTTGTCCTACGGACTAAACCCTCAGGTTTACATAGACACCGCAGGGGGCTAGGGTTACACAGAGTCGGTTACAAGGGAGGAGATCTACATATCTGTATTGCCTAGCTTTCCGTCCATGCTAAGGAGAGTCCCATCCGGACACGGGACGAAGTCTTCAATCTTGTATGTACATAGTCCAACAGTCCGGCCAAAGGGTATAGACCGGCTGTCCGGAGACCCCCTAATCCAGGACTCCCTCAGTAGCCCCTGAACTAAGCTTCAATGACGATGAGTCCGGCGCGCAGTATTGTCTTCGGCATTGTAAGGCGGGTACCTCCTCCGAATACTCCATGGAAGATTTTGAACACAGGGATAGTGTCCGGCTCTGCAAAACAAGTTCCACATACCACCGTAGAGAGAATAATATTTCCACAAATCTAATCTACTGACACGTTTTGACAGCATGACATCACGCCATGGCCCGGTCATTATTCGAACCGTTCTTCTCAACCAACATCGCACATATCGCGAGGCGGTTTTCTTGACACGTCTTGTCAAAGCAGAGATCGTGTTCCCCTTATTACTGGATTCTCATCAATACGGACATGGGTAACCCAACCGCGCCATCAATTACGGCGCTTGGGGAATAAGCGATTTTGCCAGGCAAGTGGGGAGGCGCATCGCCTCTTCCGCCCTTATAATGGGATTAGGATTCACTCTTTTTACCCACGCCTTCTTCCTCGTTGCTTACCCACTCTCGCACACTTGAGCTCCAGCACCCAAGTTCATGTCTTTCTTCTCAAACCACTCCAAGCATGTCCGGAGCGGGAGGCAAGTGGATGGTCTCCTCCGTCACGGAGGAGAACATCACAAAGTTACGAGAAGCCGGATATCTGGCCGCGGATATCGCGCACCGGTTGCCAGATGCAGGGCAGATCATCCCTACGCCCGAACCCCATGAGAGGGTAGTTTTTCTTACCCACTTCGTCCGTGGACTGGGATTTCCCCTCCACCCGTTTGTCCACGGGCTCATGTTCTACTACGGGCTGGATTTTCATGATCTGGCCCCCAATTTCATCCTCAACATCTGGGCATTTATCGTCGTGTGCGAGGCCTTCCTCCGCATCAAGCCCCATTTCGGCCTGTGGCTGAAGACCTTCAATATCAAACCGAAGGTGGTGGTCGGCCAGCAAGCAGGGTGCGGAGGCGCCATGGTGGGCAAGATGTCTAACGACACCTGGCTCGAAGGCTCCTATGTGGATACCATAAAGGGGTGGCAATCGGGGTGGTTCTACATCACCGAGCCGCGCGACACCAACTGGGCGGCGGACCCCAAATTTCGACCCGGAATCCCCACGCGGCTCACTTCCTGGAAAGAGAAGGGCCTGTCCTGGGGTTCTTTGGTAGAGCTGACCGGACTCCAGACCTGCATCAGGAACATGATGAGCAAGAAAATCAAGCTCGTCAACGTGGTCCAGGTCATGCTCTTCCGTCAGATTCCCCCGTGTCAACGACGGGCATTCAATTTGTGGGAGTTCGACCCGGCCAAGCACCAGACGCTGCGAGAGCTCTACGACACGACACACAAGGACGTCTGGAGGGTGTTGTTCAAGGGCGCCGAGGTACCTCCTTCCCTCACCAAGGACCGCGGACTCAGCGCAAAGCGCCATGCAAATCTGGTAAGTTTTGATATCTCATAGGGTATTTATTTGCCCCAGTTAAATCATGTGCGGGATCTAAGCTTCCATGTCATTAACAGGACTGGATAAAGACAACAGGAGCTCGATTGCCCAGCCCCCCTGCCTGAAGATCCTGCAGATGCTCTCCTAACGGAGATACTAGCTCCGGTACCTTACGAGGCGCCGGCAAAGAAGGCCACGGGGACCCAGAAGGGTCTCCGGCGCAAGGTTGTATCGGACTCATCGTCTGATGACTCCGACGCGCACTCCTCCCATGAAAACGAGGAGGAGGAGGAAAGTTCTCCCCCCAACCAGGGGAGACAAGAAAAGGAAGGCCGACCCAACCGAGGAGGCCGAAGGGTCCAAGAAGGGAAGGACCCTCCCTCCAGACTGCTCCACGACGACCGCCTACAACGGCGACAAGTGGCTACCGAGGGTCAAGCCCCTGGCAAAGTCGTAAGTATCCGGACACCATAGTATTTCATGGTATGTTTTATTGCACTGCTTCTCCTCATGCTGAACATGATTATGCAGTCCGTCCCGAGATCATCTCGACGTATCTTCGTCGAGCGGTTCATTGGACTCGTCGAATATGAACAGCGGTTCTCCTCCGACCGCCTCCACCCCTCGCCCTACGAACAATGTTGAGGTGTTGTCTCGAAAGGCACCAAGCCAAGGGGAGGTGGTCCAGGGGGCGCCACGAGGCGACCTCCCAGACCCTGGGCGCAAAGGGAGCAAAACTCCCACGGTCTCTGAGTTCGCCCCCCAGCCGAACACTGCACCGGAACCTTCAATGGTTCAGAACTCCGGTAGGCGATCCCCCGTTAAGGGCGGCCAGCCGCCCGTGCCGATGTCCTCTATCCATCCAGAGGCACCGTACAACTTGCTGGAAGCGCTTCACGGCGCTTCCATCGATGAAGAGCACCGCACTATCATGAGTGCGGTGATCGAGAAAGTTCAGTCCACCAAAAACGGACTGACCAAAGCTTGCGCCAGCCTCCTAACAGGCTTTGAGGTAACCAATCAAAATATAAGAAAATATTACCACATAGATAATAGCCCCTGATGCTCTGTTCGGTGTTCGATAAGAAAGGCCGAATAGAGGATCAAATGATGACTCAGGAGTCTAATCAGAATATATCTATGTGTATGTGCTGGCTTCACTGCTGGCTGTCTTGGATCTAAGACTGACAGTAGAATGGGGGGTAGGTATGAGGAGGCAAGATCCTAGCTATGGAGTAGTTGTACACACGAGTTTTACAAGTTCAGGCCCTTCTCGGAGGAAGTAACAGCCCTACGTCTCGGTGCCCTGAGGCGGTCGACTGGATTATATGTGTGTGTGCGAGTTTACAAAAGTGCGAACCCTTGTCCCAGAGGAGGTGGATGGCTTATATAGAGTGCGCCAGGACCCCAGCTCCCCTCCGTTACTCAGGGTTCAATGCTCATAAAGGAAAGGCGTTACTGGTAACGCCTACAGTAAAATGTCATAAATGCTCATAATGCTATGGTTTAAGTCCTAACCGTTGCATAGTGGAGGGTTCCTCATCTTCTGGTGGTCAAGTGTCTTCAAGGTGGTCGAGTGAGCGCATCTCCGTGGTCGAGTGGATGATGATTTCCTTCGACTGCTTCTGATTCTTTGTAAAGATGTCCTTGGGGAGGGTATGCTGGACAGGTCCATGACCCTACCCTAGGTACATAGCTTCATCATTAGCCCCCGAATGGATCAGGGTTTGAGTGAGGAAGGGGTTGAGAACACTTCCGACCCACTCTTTGTGCTATGAATACGTCTTGTCCTGAAACAATGAGCTGAGGAGATGACGTCGACTCCTTTCTCAATCACCTTGGTCCATTCTTGGTTGTTGTCGAGTGAACTTTCATGGTAGAATTCCGAATGATGATGTAGAGGGTGTTTGTCTTCAGTCTGACAGGTTATTCTGCTCTCCGCGGATCTCGCGGGATTCAAATTTTGGGAAGTGCGCCAAATGGGAGGAACCGAGGTTATCGGGATGGATTAGGCAAGTCTCCTCGATCCCCGCGCCACCTTTTTCACCACGTACTGCGCGAGACTGTTGTAGGATTTGTTTAGATCGCTTGGGTCCACCAGTCAGCCACTCGGTGGAAGGCCTTATAAAAGGTCTCGGGCCAGGCCTCTGCTCCGCATGCTCCCATTCTCTCTTCTCTTTCTCCCGATCCCTCCGCCACTCTCGCTTCTGCCTCGTCACCGGACCTCCGCTCGAGCTCGATCCGCCACCATGGGGAAGGATAAGACGGCGGCGCTGGAACACGCAAAGAAGGCGACCGAGAAGGCGAAGGGCAAGCGGACCAGCCGGGGCGGATCCTCGTCGAGGTCCGGCCTGCCGGCGGGCTGGATCCAGGGCGACTGGATCCGCTCGGCAATCACGCAGGACGACCTCGACGACCTGCTGGAGGGGGGATTGATCCCTCACAAGTCGGCTCGGCTCCCGGGGGACGAAACCGAGCCGCAGCATATAGAGGGTGATTGTGTCCTCCTCGCAACCCACATAGATCGCGGATTCTCACTGCCTCCCCACCCTTTCTTCCGGGGTTTTTTGAACTTCTTTGGGGTTCAGCTCCACCATTTCACTCCGAACACCATAGTCTATCTGGCCGCTTTCGTGTCCATGTGCGAAAACTTCTTGGGCTGTCGACCGCACTGGGGGCTTTTCAAACACATCTTCACTTGCCGTTCCCAGTCGGTCAAAAAGGCCAAGTCGAGTGACGAGAGGACGCGGGTGATCCAGATGTGCGGTGGTCTGGGGATCCAGATGAGGAGCAAGAGCACTTTCCCAGCGATGATCCTTCCTGACTTGGTCCGGGGCTGGCAGTCGACTTGGTTTTGCTGCAAGGATCAGCCAACCCCTGGCCAGTCGACTGGACTTCCTCCTTTTTCCTTGGCTCGAGTGGAGAAGCCTGCTCCCCTGAAGGTAGTTCCAGAAGAGAAGGCGCAGGTCAAGGAGCTGGTTGAACGGGTCGTCCAGCTTGTCCGCGATGGAGTGAATGGGATGGATCTGCTGGAGGTCTTTCTCGGTTGACGCATCCAACCTCTTCAGGTGCGCGATCATCCGATGTGGATGTACTCTGGGCTCGAGGATACCACTCGGATCCACCCGGAGGAGGTTAGCGAGGATATCTTGGAGAACTGGTTGAGGGGAATCACTGGCAACAAAGACAACCCTTGGGGATCCAGGAGGGTGATTCCATTCGACAACTCGCACCAGCCGGAGCAGGTATATTTCTGTTTTACCAAGTATCTTTTCGATTCACCACGTGATGTCCCATTTGTGGTCGATTGAATGTCTTTTGATTGTTACTCTTTCAGGCCCTCATTGAAATGTACTCGATGCCCAATGGAGTGCAGGACCCAGGCGCTGAAGAAGAAGGGAGCAGGGGCGAGAGCGACGAGGAGCATTCGGAAGCCGAGGAGGACGAGGAGAGAGATGAATCGACCGATGAGGAAGAAGTTGACTCGCCTCCTTGCAGGGAGAGGAGGTCTAAGCACACTCATGACCCGGCACGCGCTCCGGACTTGGTGACTGCGCCGATCGGGCAATCCTCGAAGCGCCCCAGGATGTCTTCCCCGACGCCGACTGATAAGCCTCCAAAGCAATCCAAGGTTGTGCCGCTTCCAGCGCCGAAAGTGCCGAAAGCCATCTCTTCCAAACCGCCCAAAGCTTTGCCTCGGATCAAAGTGACTGTTCCTAGTATCTACGGGTAACCATCTAACTTGTCCTTTATGTGGATTCGATTAACTGGGTGTAACCGATTGAATGCAGGCCTTTGCAGTGCTGCTACGCCAAGGACCTCTTCATACCAGTACCGGCACGAGGAAATGGAGGATGCGGTAACCTCTAACCCAGGTATGAACTCTTGCGATTTCGATTCTTGATCCTTTTAGGGTCGAGTGGTTCACTTGGGGTCGAATGTTCTGTCTTGCAGCTCCACCCAACATCATTGACCTTCCGGACGACGATGAAGATGTGGCTCCTAAGCCTAGGAAGGGCAAGAAGGTAACAGCTGGCAGGGTGGCTCGGTAAGAACCAACTGCAATGCCTCCCGTCTGTCAAGCTGAAGGCGCGGGCAGGGCCACTGTGACGTTCGCTGCACCCTTGCCGAGTGGGCATCCCACGCGGTCGACCGCACCTGTGGTTCCTTCAACCATCCAACTCCACACCATGGAGCCTCAAGCAGCCGCACCTGGGTCATCTGCATATTTTTTCACCAGCTACCCCGTCCCACACAACTTGTCGGAAGCGGCTGCGGAAGCCATCCGACAGGTTGATACGATGATGGAGCGGGTGAAGATAGTGCACGAGAGCAGTCAGGCTGCTTACGATGCTAGTGCCGCCCTTCGGGCCAACGTCCAGGTGAGTAGACTTTTCGACTGTTTTTGTTCTTGAAAAATCTTCTTCTTCACAATCTCCTGTTGTTCGCATTGAATTAGAGCACCCACTGGGTGTTGCTGTCGTTTTCGGTAGTTTCGCTCTTCCACTCGGTCTGGGCGAGTGGGATCAGAACCGGTGGGGGCACGCCAAGTGCACCCATTGGGTGTAGTCCCCGAGACCGCGGTCGACTGCTGGCAGTCGACTGTGGTCTGAGTTCTTCTTTCTTGACGACGCAATTGTTCTTTCTCTCTCTTTTTTACTCCTTGCACTCGACTCCGGCGGGCCGGTCGAGTAGGATCAGAATCGGTGGGGGCACACCAAGTGCACCCACTGGGTGTAGTCCCCGAGACCACGGTCGACTGCTGGCAGTCGACTGGGGTCTGAACAGCATGTTGTCCACTTCTTTAGGTTTTATTCACTCGGAAATGAACTGCCTTCGAACCTATCGATTGATCTGTCCCTTGCCTCCTGCAGAAGTCTTGTACTCTTATCTCCAAGTTTGCCGAACTCGAAGAGAAGCAGAGGCAACTCAACTTAGACTTGGAATTGGCTCAGCAAAATCTGAAAAAAGCTCAAGACGAGGCCGCTAGTATGGAAGGTAACTGATTGCCGACTGAACTTCAATATATCTCTTTGATCTCTTTTTTGATTCGATTATTTCATTTGCAGAGAAAATGAAGTTGGCTCTGGACAAGAAGGACTCGGACCTCTCCGCTGTGCAAAAAGCAGCCCAAGACAAAACCGTTCTCGCAGACAAGAAGCTTGCTTCAGTCGGAACGCTTGAAGGAGAGGTGACTAGACTGACATCTTGTCTTAATGAAGCTAACTGCAAAGTGACCAGCCTGAAGAAGGATAAGGTCGTCCTGAATGAAAAGTTGGAGTCTGCGATCCGCAAGAGGAACGACACGGAAGCTTATCTGAGGACCCTCGCTAAGAAGCTTTATCTCGTGCTGGGAGGTATTTCTTTTAATCCGACTGTGTTGATGCTTGCCATCGGATTTTGCTCAGTTGGTTGAACTGACTTTTGCCTGCAGAACTCTGTCAAGACTTTGACGAAGAAACTGTAAGGGTCGAGACGGGTCTGGACCCTATCGCTTCCCCGGTCTGCGATGAAACTGCGATGAACGTGCTCCGACTGGAGTCCCGTATCGCCAGCGCCACAAGGTACCTCGCACGCCTGAAGGAGGTTGTCTCTCGAATCGACTCGACGCTTTGGCCGAGGGCGACGCTTCAGAATGATCTGGAATCTCTGATGACTCGACTGAACGAGATCCCTGACCGAGTGCAAGAATGGAAGAAATCCTCCGCCCGGTGTGGTGCTGATGTGGCGCTGTCCCTGGTGCGAGTCCATTGCAAGGAGGCTCGTGAAGACAAGCTGGCTGCGATCAAAGTCGCTAACACCAAAAAGCACGACTTCCAGTCCTTCATGGAGACTTTCATTGCTGCCGCCACTCAGATCGCTAATGGGATCGATCAGGACTCATTCGTGGAGCCTGCCAGCCCTCCTCTGGCCGAGTGAACAATCTTATGACACTTGGATACGCTTTAAATTTGCCTCAGAATGCCGAGTGGTTTCTGTAACCGTTAAACTCCTTCAGGCTTGGTGCCCGAGTACCTTTGGTTCGCTGCTTGGAACCTTTTAGTATTTATCTGAATTTGGTTTATCTCCGAATGTGCTTGTGTTTGCCTTCGGATGGACTTTGCTTGCTGCACCTCTTCGTCCTTGCGGATAGGGATGGAGCGGACGTTGTATTTGTGCCGCAGCTCCGAAGGAGAAGGTGGCAGTCGACCTGCGCCTCGTCATCCTTGCGGATAAGGATGGAGGGGAAGTTGTATTAGTGCCGCAGCTCCGAAGGAGAAGGTGGCAGTCGACCTGCACCTCGTCGTCCTTGCGGATAAGGATGGAGCGGACGTTGTATTTGTGTCGCAGCTCCGAAGGAGAAGGTTGCAGTTGACCCGCACCTCATCGTCCTTGCGGATAGGGATGGAGCGGACGTTGTATTTGTGCCGCAGCTCCGAAGAAGAAGGTTGCAGTCGACCTGCACCTCGTCGTCCTTGCGGATAGGGATGGAGCGGACGTTGTATTTGTGCCGCAGCTCCGAAGGAGAAGGTTGCAGTCGACCTGCACCTCGTCGTCCTTGCGGATAGGGATGGAGCGGACGTTGTATTTGTGCCGCAGCTCCGAAGGAGAAGGTTGCAGTCGACCTGCACCTCGTCGTCCTTGCGGATAGGGATGGGTCTCAAACTTAGGCGAGTACTGGACTGCAGCTAAGCCCCCGAGTGGGAGGATTGCTCTCCACTCGGTAGGATTTTTCCAAACTTAGGCGAGTGCTGGACTGCCGTTAAGCCTCTTAGTGAGAGAACTTAGGCGAGTGCTCGACTGCAGCTAAGCCCCCGAGTGGGAGGACTGCTCTCCACTCGGTAGGATTTTTTCAAACTTAGGCGAGTGCTGGACTGCCGTTAAGCCTCTTAGTGAGAGAACTTAGGCGAGTGCTCGACTGCAGCTAAGCCCCCGAGTGGGAGGATTGCTCTCCACTTCGGTAGGGTTTTTTCAAACTTAGGCGAGTGCTGGACTGCCGTTAAGTCTCTTAGTGAGAGAACTTAGGCTAGTGCTCGACTGCAGCTAAGCCCCTGAGTGGGAGGACTGCTCTCCACTCGGTAGGGTTTTTTCAAACTTAGGCGAGTGCTGGACTGCCGTTAAGTCTCTTAGTGAGAGAACTTAGGCAAGTGCTCAACTACAGCTAAGCCCCCGAGTGGGAGGATTGCTCTCCACTCGGTAGGATTTTTTCAAACCTAGGCGAGTGCTGGACTGCCGTTAAGCCTCTTAGTGAGAGAACTTAGGTGAGTGCTCGACTGCAGCTAAGCCCCCGAGTGGGAGGATTGCTCTCCACTCGGTAGGATTTTTTCGAACTTAGGCGGAACGGATTCGCGACTAAACCCACCCACTGGGGGATTTCAGGAGTAAATAAGAACAACACAATCAAATGAGAGAACCGTAAGCTCTTGTCTTTGATAAACGAATTACAAAAGGTGTTGCTTATTACATTTTATTCAAACGAGTGTTTAAGTATAAAAGGGGCGGAGCAGCTCCGCGTTCCAAGCCCGTGGCTCGTCTTTCTGATGCTCGATACTGTAAAGATGGTATGCTCCGTTGTGGAGAACTTTGGTGACGATGAAGGGGCCTTCCCAAGTTGAAGCAAGGTTGTGTGGTTTCTGTTGATCCACTCGAAGAACCAAGTCTCCTTCTTGAAAGGCCTGACCCCTCACATTCCTGGCGTGGAATCGACGCAAATCTTGCTGATAAATGGTCGAGCGGATCAAGGTCATCTCTCTTTCCTCCTCTAAGAGATCGACTGAATCTTGCCGAGCCTGCTCTGCTTCTACTTCGGAGAAGTGTTCAGCTCGGGGTGCGTTGTGGAGCAAGTCAGTTGGCAGAACAGCTTTGGCTCCATAGACTAAGAAGAAAGGAGTTCTTCCAGTCGACCAATTAGGAGTTGTCCTTAAACCCCACAGAACTGACAGAAGTTCATCAACCCAAGCACCTACTGCGTGTTTGAGATCACGCATCAGTCGGGGCTTCAGTCCTTTGAGAATTAGGCCATTGGCTCTTTCTGCTTGTCCGTTCGACTGCGGGTGAACAACAGAAGCATAGTCGACTCAAGTGCCCTGAGAGGCGCAGAAAATTCTGAACTCATCGGAATTGAAGTTCGACCCGTTTTCCGTGATGATGCTGTGTGGGACTCCATATCTGAATGTCAATTCTCTGATAAAACTGACAGCGGTGCTAGCGTCAAGGTTCTTGATAGGTTTGGCTTCGATCCATTTGGTAAACTTGTCGACTGCAATGAGCACGTAAGTGAAGTCGCTTTTGCCGGTCCTCAGCAGTCCAACCATATCCAGTCCCCAAACAGCGAAGGGCTAGACGAGGGGAATGGTCTTCAGGGCTGACGCTGGCTTGTGAGACATATCGGAGTAAAATTGAGAGCCTTCACATATGTTGACTATATCTTTCGCCATCTCATTTGCTCGTGGCCAATACAATCCAGCTCGGTATGCTTTAGCCACGATGGCCTGAGAGGACGCATGGTGGCCACAGGTCCCCGAGTGGATGTCATTGAGGATCATTCGACCTTCTTCTGGTGTTATGCACTTCTGACCGACTCCAGTCACACTTTCTCTGAACAGCTGCCCTCTTATCACAATAAAAGCTTTAGATGGGCGGACGATCTGTCGAGCTTCTTCTTCATCCTCTGGGAGCTCTTTCCTGAGGATGTACGCAATGTAGGGCACCGTCTAGTCGGGAGTAATGGCTGGAACCTCCATGATTAGGTCGACCATAGCTGGGACCTCAACTTCAGTCGGATCCGTGGCGCTCTTGGGTTGTGGGGGCTCTTCAGTGAAAGGGTCTTCCTGAACTGTCGGCGTGTGAATATGCTCCAAGAACACATTGCTGGGAATGGCTTCTCTCTTGGAACCTATCTTTGCCAATTCATCGGCTGCTTGATTTTTCAATCGGGGGATGTGAAGGAGTTCTAACCCCTCGAACTTCTTCTCAAGCTTTCTCACCGCGTTGCAGTAACCAGTCATGGCTGGGCTTCTGACGTCCCACTCCTTCATCACTTGATTAACTACCAAATCTGAGTCACCATAGACCATGAGGCGACAGACGCCGACTGAGATGGCCATGCGCAACCCATACAGGAGTGCTTCATACTCTGCTTCATTGTTGGAGGAATCAAAGTGAATCTGGAGGACATATCTGAGCTTGTCTCCTCGGGGGGATACCAGAACTACTCCAGCACCAGAACCGTTCAACATCTTGGATCCGTCAAAGAACATGGTCCAGTGCTCTAAGTGAACTTGAGTCGGCAGTTGATGTTCTATCCACTCGGCAAGGAAATCTGCTATTGCTTGGGACTTGATAGCTTTCTTTGCCTCAAACTTGATATCCAAGGGAAGGAGTTCAATCGCCCATTTTGCCACTCGACCAGTTGCATCCCTGTTGTGCAGAATCTCTGACAATGGAGCGTCGCTGATGACTGTAAAAGAGTGATCTGAGAAGTAGTGTGCAACCTTCTTCGTGGTCATGTAAATTCCATAGACAAGCTTCTGATAGTGAGGATATCTCTGCTTTGACGGGGTCAGGACTTCGGAAATATAATAAACTAGGCGTTAAACTTTGTATGCTTTTCCTTCTTCTTCCCGCTCGACCATAAGTACTGTACTGACGACTTGTCCAGTGGCTGCTATATAAAGCAAAAGAGGCTCTTTGCTGATTGGAGCAGCAAGCACCGGCTGGGTGGAAAGCAGGGCTTTTAGCTCTGCAAATGCTGTATCAGCTTCTGGAGTCCACTCGAACTTATCTGATTTCTTCATTAGTCGATAAAGAGGCAGCGCCTTTTCACCGATGCAAGAAATGAATCGACTTAGGGCGGCCAAGCAGCCAGTAAGCTTCTGGACATCATGCACACTCACAGGGCGTTTCATTCGGAGTATAGCGCCTACTTTCACTGGGTTAGCATCGATTCCTGTTTCGGAAACAAGAAAACTGAGCAACTTTCTGCCTGGAACTCCAAATGTGCACTTTGATGGATTGAGCTTGATATCATACCTTTTGAGGTTGGCAAAGGTTTCAACGAGGTCGGTCAGTAGGTCGGAACCTTTACATGACTTGACCACTATGTCATCCATGTATGCTTCCCCATTCCGACTGATCTGAGTGAGCAGGCACTTCTGAATCATTCGCATAAATGTGGCTCCAGCGTTCTTCAAGCCAAATGGCATTGTGACATAACAGAAGCACCCGAACGGGGTGATAAAGGCTGTCTTTATTTCGTCGGGTCCGTACAGACGGATCTGGTGGTACCCGGAGTAGGCATCCAAAAAGGACAAACGCTCGCACCCAGCAGTCGAGTCGACTATCTGATCGATGCGAGGGAGAGGGAAGTGATCTTTTGGGCAGGCCCGGTTGATATGCTTGAAATCGATGCACATGCGGAGTGAGTCATCTTTCTTTGGGACCATGACAACATTGGCTAACCACTTGGAGTGGTAAATCTCTTGGATAAACTCAGCTGCCAAAAGCCGAGCCACCTCTTCGCCGATTGCTTTTCTTTTCTGGACGGCGGACCGTCGAAGATGCTCTTTGACTGGTTTCACTTTCGGGTCGACTCGCAAACGATGCTCAGCCAGTCCCCTGGGAACACCTAGCATGTCAGAAGGCTTCCATGCAAAGATGTCCCAGTTCTCACGGAGGAACTAGATGAGCGCTTCTTCCTATTTGGAGTCGAGTGTGGTTGAAATGTGGGTCGGAGCTGCATTGGGGTCCGTCGGGTGGATGTGAACAGACTTTGTCTCGCCAGACGACTGGAATGCTGAATCCGTGGCTGGATTCTTGGCTCGCAACAAGGCACTCGGGTCTGCATTTTTCTGGTATTCTTGCAATTCTGCCATGGCCATCTGGGCATCGGCGATCTTTGAGCCCTTTTGGAAACACTCTTCTGCCTTTTTCCGATTACCAGAGATAGTGATCACTCCTCTGGGACCAGGCATCTTCAGTTTGAGGTACACGTAACAAGGTCAAGCCATGAATCGTGCATAAGCCAGCCTGCCCAGAATTGCATGATATGCACTCTGAAAATCCACGACTTCAAACATCAACTTTTCTTTGCGGTAATTTTTGGCATCACCGAAAACCATGTCGAGTGCAATCTGACCAAGGGACGCAGCCTTCTTGCCCGGGATGACCCCATGGAAACTCATATGGCTTTCACTGAGTCTGGACATCAGAATGCCCATTCCTTTCAACGTACAGAATGTTCAGGCCACTGCCACCATCCATCAGGACCTTTGTAAGTCGAGTGCCTTCGACCACCGGGTCGACCACCAGCGCTTGCCTCCCAGGGGTGGCGATGTGCGCTGGATGATCAGACTGGTTGAATGTAATGGCAGTCTGCGACCATTTCAAGTAACTGGGTGTCGCCGGAGCGACCATGTTCACTTCTTTGTTGATGACTTTCAATCGACTCTTGTTTTCAACATCAGCGAAAATCATCAGAGTGGAATTCACGTGAGGATAACCATCATCATCTTCTCCTTCACTCTCAGCCTTGTCTGCCTCCTTCTCCTTTTCCTTGGGCTGTTTCTCTCGGAACTGCTGGATCAGGAGCCGACACTGTCGAGTGGTATGCTTCGGGTAAATGAAATTACCTTCTTCGTCTTTTTTGGTGTGGATATGGCACGGCAGATCCAACACGTCATTTCCATCCTGATCTTTTACTTTCTTGGGGTTCCACGGCCCTTTGGGCTTCCCCTTGAACTTTCCTTGAACCACAGCCAAGGCCTCACCCGGAGCAGCTGGTTCGTCCTTGCGTTTTTGTTTCCGACTGGAGTTTCCTCCTCCGGCTTTGTGGGCGACTGCTTTGTGCTTGCCGCTCCGCAGTCGCTCCTCCTCTTCACCATTGGCATACTTGGTAGCGATTGCCATCATCCATTTCAGAGTCATGTTTCCTGTCTGACCGAATTTCAGGTTCAACTCCCGGTACCTGACGCCTTCCTTGAAAGCACAAATTGCCTGATGATCAGACACATCTTCCACCGTGTGGTGCAGGGTGATCCACCTTTGGATATAATCTCTCAAAGTTTCATTCGGTTTCTGGACGCAACACTGTAATTCTGTCAAACCTGCTCACTGCTTGCAAGTACCCTCAAACGTTTTGACAAACACTCGGGCGAGATCTTCCCAAGTATAGATGCTGCCAGGTGCCAACTGATTCAGCCACGCCCTAGCCGAGCCCTCCAACAACAGAGGAAGGTGTTTCATGGCCACCTCATCATTGCCGCCACCAATCTGGACAGCCACTCAGTAGTCTTCGAGCCAGGTGTCAGGCTTGGACTCTCCGGTGAACTTACTGACTCCAGTCGCCAACCTGAAGTTGTGGGGAATCACTGTAGCTCTGATAGCTCTGCTAAAGCACTCCAGGCCAAAGACATGTACCCTATTGCTGGTTTGCGGGCCTCTGTCATGGCCATCTCGGTGAGCTCTGTTTCTGTCGACCAAGCCTTGTACGAGAAGAGATCTCGCATCAAAGCCTGACTCCCTGGATCGACTGGAATACCTCTTCCGACGCTGGTAGGGCGCCTGTCTTCATGTGGCCGCGGCATGTATGACCCACTCCTTGGAGGAGGCGTGGGCACTCGACGGCGACCATCGTGATCGGCTCGACGATCATACTGCTCCTGGTTTCTGTACTGATCACGCCGCTCTGCACATCCCTCACGCCTCGGTGACGATCTCAGGCTATGGGACGACTGGACCGTATCTGCGACCACAGATCTGCTATGGATCCTATCCCGCGACTGAGACACGGTCGTATTCTGCTCTCCTGCTGCTCGGAGCAAGGCCCTGATCTGCGCCAGACCTCGGCCAGCTTCTGACTGGGAAGGTTGAATCGACTCTGCTATCCGGGCAGCAGCTGCTAGGTTTTGGATCGGTGTCCGGTATACCTGAGCTGGAGGTGGAAAAAGTTGGCGTCAGCTAGACTCAGGAGCACGTTCACGAGCGCGATCGTCGAGTGCGCGTTGTAGGTTCTCCAGCCGAGTGCACTCAGCCAGATTGGCCAAGCGAGCCTGTTCCAAGGCCTGGGCCTCGGGCGTTTCTCCAACTATAGGAGTATGTAGGGCATCCATGTTTCGGCGATGAAGTTCTTCTCTCTGCTGTGAGAAGAGAGGCTCCGGGCGGTACTCCTCGTGAACGCGCGACGGATCGCCATTCCCGTCACCTCCGCCTTCACGATCGAAGCCAAGAGGACCGCGTGGTCCATTGACCATCAGGACTTCCGCTGTCGAGTCATTGTTGCCGCACTCGGATGCAGTCCCTACGGAGCCAGTTGACAGATCGAACAGGCCGTAGAGAGACTCGTCGGGCTCGAGTGACGCGACTTGAGGGGTGGCCGACTGGCGGGCCACCGCATGCTTCACCCACCGTTGAATCCTCGACCGGCCGGTGCGCTTGCTCCGGCAGGTCACAGGGAGGGGGAAAGCCATTCGAGTCGACTGGTACTGGGTCGACGGTTGCCGCAGGAGGACGCCGCAGACGTACGCGTGAAAGTGTGTCGCCCCGCGGGCGGGGAGCGCATCGACGTCGAGTGGTGCCTCCTGAAGCCAAGCGGAGTCGTCGGCGACAAACACGAGCGCGCCGAGATGGATCTCGGGGCCCTCAGCCAAACCTCCGCCTGGAACCATGATGATGGTTATCAGAAAAATTGCAACTTCTCCAATAAGTCGCTAAGACACCTGCCTCACGGTGGGCGCCAACTGTCGTGGATCTAAGACTGACAGTAGAATGGGGGTAGGTATGAGGAGGCAAGATCCTAGCTATGGAGTAGTTGTACACACAAGTTTTATGAGTTCAGGCCCTTCTCGGAGGAAGTAACAGCCCTACGTCTCGGTTCCCTGAGGCGGTCGACTGGATTATATGTGTGTGTGAGTTTACAAAAGTGCGAACCCTTGTCCCAGATGAGGGGGTGGCTTATATAGAGTGCGCCAGGACCCCAGCTCCCCTCCGTTACTCAGGGTTCAATGCTCATAAAGGAAAGGCGTTACTGGTAACGCCTACAGTAAAATGTCATAAATGCTCATAATGCTATGGTTTAAGTCCTAACCGTTGCAGAGTGGAGGGTTCCTCATCTTCTGGTGGTCGAGTGTCTTCAAGGTGGTCAAGTGAGCGCATCTCCGCGGTCGAGTGGATGATGATTTCCTTCGACTGCTTATGATTCTTTGTAAAGATGTCCTTGGGGAGGGTATGCTGGACAGGTCCATGACCCTACCCTAGGTACATAGCTTCATCACTGGCCGCTGTCGCACGTACTGCAGAGGTCTCTTCACTGAAGCAGGACCTGGAGTGGTCTGAGAACGAGCTCGGCCTTACCAAGAGGCAGCTCGAGGAGAGCAAAGGTAAGCAATACCTTATCTATGCTTTAAAAAAGAAGCTCGGTTGTAAAATAATAGGAGCATCATGAATTTGGCAGGTGCCACGACCGAGGTGGCGACCCTGCAGAAGGTGTTGTCCGAGGCCGAAAACAAAGCAGTCAAGGAGCACCTTGAGCGGGAAAAGCAAGAAGCCCGAGTAGGCGAGGTGCAACAAGAGCTCGAGGCTCTCGCCAAGAAACACAAGTCCTTGGAGCTTGACTCTAAGACGTGAGACTCCGAGCTTGAGAAGGCGCTCGAAAGCGCCCGGAGCGCCAAGGCTGAAGCCCACAAGGCCCTCCAAGAGATTGATGCGGTGAAGAAGATAGCAGCGGGTAAGACATTCCTTATGCAAAGCAAGCATGTGAAGGAAACTTTTCTTTTTCTTACCCGAGTTCGGAGCTCTCCAGGAGCGTTCGCAGATCTTCCCCGCAGTGTACTGGATGCTGTGGAGTTTTACCGAGCTGAGGAGGGGAGCTCGACGAAAAAGTTGTTCTGGTCTCAGTATACTGGGACCGAACACCCAATACCCTTGAGCGACCAGCTGAAGAAACTGGTCGAGCTTCACAAGGAGGCCGAACAGGCCATGAGGGGCCTTATAGTCCGGATGTGGCCCGACGAGCCCCTGTCCGGCAGCTACTTCGTTCTGGTGAGGCGGCTTGTGGATGTCTGCCCATGGCTTGAAGTCATAAAGCGGTCTATCTGCATCGAGGGTGCGCGTAGGGCTTTTGCCTGGGCGAAGCTAGACGCCGTGAAGCTGGTGAAGGAGGGGCCGCCGGAGAGCAAGGAGCATCGCTGCCCCGAGATGTATTATGAGAGTGTCCTGAAGGGTTCCCGCCTTGTGGCGGATGAATGTGTCAGGGATGTAATTTTTGAATGAACATGCTCGTGTGATCCTGTAATGTGAAACAAGTTCATCTCCGCTATTCAACGCTTTTTTTAAATTTAAAATATTACCTTCTGTGCGGCCGTTTACAAAATCTGAGAGTTGGCCAGTCGTCGGCTTCTGCCCCCATGTAACTAGTACTGGGGTGTTCGGGATAAACCTGAGCACTCTTTACCCCAATTTTGGGTCCTTCAAGGTAGGTGTTCAGCGCAATGAACCAGGCAATCAGACTATAAGGCTTTATCACTCTCACTTAGCCATAGAAGTCTACAATTTTAAATCTTGGCGAAGCCCCTAGTATTCGGAAGGCCGAATTTGGGGCGCTATACACGCCTAAGCCAGGCAAGGCCGACTCCTCGCCTGAAGCAGAAAAATTCTTTAAGGACTTGAGACCTCTCGAACAGCGACCGGTCTCTTGCCTTATCATGACAGTCAGTTTTCGACTTTCTCTACTGAGGTGCTCGTCCGAAAGAACCGGGACACAATCGCAGTAGTTCTCCCACCGCTACCTTAGCCGATATAGCAGAACATAAGGTACCAAAGCATTGGAGCCGGGCAAACCCAACTATTGACCCAAGACATGATTCGGAGCTGATGCATATAGTGCTATAAGTTCGGGGTGCCGCACTGTCGAAAGTGTTCGGACTTCTCGCGCCGTATTATGGGGTAAACGAAAGCCCCTGGCATACTGACCATACCCGAATGTACGGGTGCGGATTGTCGTAAATGGACATATAAGGAAAAAAGGATGAATAATGTGATAATAGACTAATGCTATGCATTGTTACTTAAATAATACGTCGAAGCGTACTGGTACAAGTAGTGCAATAAGCAGAAAGTAGGACTATTCGAAATGTCCTATCCAAGGGCAAGCTGCATATGTATAGTAGAAAGCGGGTATATCAATTATTATTAGAGACCACCTGGGGGTTCCCGTGTACATCTTAGCTTCTTGCCGCCTTGGTTGTTCCTTCCCGTAATGTGTCTGGCAATCGTACTGCCGGAAAGGGCTTCCAGAGAGTTAGGCCCTGAAAGAGAAAAGAAATGATAAAGGTATACAACCCCTAGGGAGGTTAAGCCACATTGTGGGACGTGCCCTGATCGTGCCCCCGCCTATGTCCATGGTATTTTCAGTGCGTAATTATGTACGCGTGACACATATTTCGTCACTTGACTGGGACTGGGACGGGGGCCGAATTGCTAGGCGAGCTCTGAACGTGCCAGGCGATCCAGTTGCAGTTTACTCCGGACTCGCTTGAAGGTGTTCGGGGGCTGTATCACCGATTAGTGGTTTGCCTTAAAAGGCTGCTTTGTGCTTCTACTGCGAGGGCCGCAGTGTGCTCTTCCGTGCAGAGCGAGCGTTATGAGTTTCCATTCACTGTTATGACCCCCCAAGGTCCTGGCATCTTAAGCTTGAGGTATGCATAATGCGGTACTGCATTGAATTTTGCAAATGCAGTTCGTCCGAGCAGTGCGTGATAGCCACTGCGAACCGAGACGATGTCGAAGATTAACTCCTCGCTTCGGAAGTTGTCCGGTGATCTGAAGACCACTTACAGTGTGATTGAGCTCGTGCAATGGGCCTCTACACCTGGGATGGCGCCCTTAAAGGTGGTTTTGGTGGGTTTGATCCTCGAGGGATCGATACCCATTTTTTGCATTGTATCCTGATAGAGCAGGTTCAGGCTGCTACCGCCGTCCATAAGGACTCGAGTGAGGTGAAATCCGTCGATGATGGGGTCTAGGACCAGTGCGGTGGATCCGCCATGACGGATACTAGTGGGGTGGTCCTTGTGATCAAAGGTGATCAGGCAAGCAGACCATGGGTTGAACTTTGGGGCGACGGGCTCCATCGCATAGACGTCCCTTAGTGCACGCTTCCGCTCCCTCTTGGGAATGTGGGTTGCGTATATCATGTTCACCATCTTCACTTGTGGGGGGAACCCCTTCTGTCCTCCCATGTTTGGCAGCTGGGGCTCCTCCTCGTCATCACTATGCAGCCCCTTGTCCTTGTTTTCGGCATTTAACTTGTCGGCCTGCTTGAACACCCAGCATTCTCTGTTGGTGTGATTGGATGGCTTGTCGGGGATGCCGTGGATTTGACACGACCGATCCAGTATGCGATCCAAACTGGACAGAGCCGGAGTACTTCTTTTAAATGGCTTTTTCCGCTGACCGGATCTCGAGCCTCTGAATCCAGCATTGACTGTCGTATCCTCGGTGTTATCACTGTTATTGCGGCGCTTTGGTCTGTTACGCCGTTGTCTGCCGTTGGCATCTTTGGTATCCGAAGTGCCCGGATTCCTCGATGTGTTGTTGCTGCGAGCCAGCCAGCTATCCTCGCCCGCGCAAAAGCGGGTCATGAGTGTCGTGAGGGCTGCCATAGACTTCGGCTTCTCCTGGCCAAGGTGGTGGGCAAGCCACTCATCACGGATGTTGTGCTTGAATGCTGCTAGGGCCTCTATGTCCGGACAGTCGACAATTTGGTTTTTCATAGTCAGGAACCGTGTCCAGAATTGTCTGGCCGATTCCCTTGGCTGCTGAGTTATATGGCTCAAGTCATCAGCATCCGGTGGTCGCACATAAGTGCCCTGGAAATTGTCAAGGAATGTGTCTTCCAGATCCTCCCAACTGCCGACGGAGTCTGCTGGCAAGCTATTCAGCCAATGCCGAGCTGGTCCTTTGAGTTTTAGTGGGAGGTACTTGATGGCATGTAGGTCATCACCGCGAGCCATGTGGATGTGAAGGAGGAAATCCTCAATCCATACAGCAGGATCTGTTGTACCATCATATGATTTGATATTTACGGGTTTAAAACCCTCCGGGAATTCGTGATCCATAACTTCATCAGTGAAGCATAGGGCGTGTGCGGTGCCTCTGTGCCGGGCTATATCACGACGCAGTTCATATGAGTCTTGTCTGTTGTATTCGGCACAGGCGGATTTACCTTTGGTGTATCCGGCGTGACGATCATCGTCCCGCGTTAGCGCACGCGCCCGTGACCCGTATATTGACCTTGCGAGTTTTGCCTTACTGTCCAATACATCTCGCAAGTCCCGTGTGTTGCCCCGGGCCTTGGTTTTTTTGATTGAGTGGCGGTGGGGTGCAGGCTGAACTTCAGGCTGAAACGCCTATCTGGCTCGGCCACGCGGTGGCCGGTCAGCCGCATCGTACACTAGTGATGGAGGTTTCAATGCTTCCTTCTCGAGGTGAGGTAGCAACCTGCATTTTGGGTAACTCTTGGAGGGGCGCTCGAGTTTGTATTCCTCGGCCGCAAGGACTTAAGTCCATCTGTCTGCTAGCAAGTCTTGATCAGCTTGAAGCTGTTGTTACTTTTTCTTCAGGCTATTTGCTGTGGCCATAAGCCGACGCTTGAAGTGCTCCTGCTCGACGGGATCCTCAGGCACGATAAATTCTTCGTCGCCGAGGATCACCTCGTCTTCGGAGAGAGGCATGTAATTGTCCTTCTCCGGTTCTCCATCTGCTGCCTGCTCTGGAGGGCTAGCTTGTTCATCCTCCGGCTCTACTTCGTGTTGGAGGGGATTGTGTTTGTCTTCAGCACTATCCGGAGTGTTATTGTCTCTTGTGCCGGTATCACTACTTTTGCTGTGTCGGGACTTAGAGCGGGGCCGCTGACGCCGGCGCTTGGGTTGCTTCTTGGAGGGGTCATCCTCCGCTGTCTCGTCGCCATTGCCTTCTTTGGGGGTGTCCATCATGTATATATCATATGATGAGGTAGCGGTCCAGCGCCCTGTGGGCGGTGGTTCCTGCTCGTTTCCTGCATCGTCGTCCATAGCGTCGATGTCTTCGGAGTCGAAGTCGAGCATCGGTTAAATCGTCGACAGTGGCTACTAAGTGGGTGGTGGGCGGGCAGCGAATTTCTTCATCGTCCGCATCCCATTCTAGCCGGACGTAGTTCGGCCAAGGTTCTCCTGACAGGGAGAGAGACCTTAATGAATTTAGCACGTCGCCGAAAGGAGAGTGCTGAAAGATATCCGCTGAGGTGAACTCCATGATCGGCGCCCAGTCGGATTCGACAGGCACGGATGTAAGCAGCTCGGGGTCCGTGGCCGGAGGTGAATCCAGTGGTTCGGCGACACGGCTCTCGTAAGGGGTGAAGTCGGTATCCGGCTCTATCGCCACTGAGAGTGCGGCCTCCATGGCGGGGTCTATCCCTCCGCTCTCGGATGGCGCGATTTGCTCCAGATTGACGGCCAGAGTAGTTGCAGATGCGATCTCCCGAATATTATCCGATGGCGGAGTTACGTCATGCTCGTCGTGACTGTGCGGCGCACCTGACATGGGCTCGAATCCGTCGAAGATCAAGTCTCCGCGGATGTCGGCAGTGTAGTTTAAGTTTCCGAACCTGACCTAATGTCCAGGGGCATAGCTCTCGATCTGCTCCAGATGGCCAAGCGAATTGGCCCGCAGTGCGAAGCCGCCGAATACGAAGATTTCTCCGGGAAGGAAAACCTCACCCTGGACCGCATCGTTACCGATGATCGAAGGAGCCATCAAGCCTTACGGTGACAGCACAGTGGAACTCTCAGTGAAAGCACCAATGTCGGTGTCAAAACCGGCGGATCTCGGGTAGGGGGTCTCAAACTATGCGTCTAAGGCGGATGGTAACAGGAGGCAGGGGACACGATGTTTACCCAGGTTCGGGCCCTCTTGATGGAGGTAATACCCTACATCCTGCTTGATTGTTCTTGATGATATGAGTATTACAAGAGTTGATCTACCACGAGATCATAGAGGCTAAACCCTAGAAGCTAGCCTATGGTATGATTGTCTGTTGTCCTACGGACTAAACCCTCCGGTTTATATAGACACCGGAGGGGGCTAGGGTTACACAGAGTCGGTTACAAGGGAGGAGATCTACATATCCGTATTGCCTAGCTTGCCTTCCACGCTAAGGAGAGTCCCATCTGGATACGGGACGAAGTCTTCAATCTTGTATCTTCATAGTCCAACAGTTCGGCCAAAGGGTATAGTCTAGCTGTCCGGAGACCCCCTAATCCAGGACTCCCTCAATGATGAAAACTAACTTGACAATAATTCCCATGTGTCCTCGGGAGCGCTTTGCTTTATATAAGAGTTTTTCCAGGCCCGTCCTTTGCTATAAAAAGGATTGGACCACCTTGTTGCACCTTGCTTACTTTATTTGCTTGTTACCCGTTAGGATTTATCTTATCACAAAACTATATGTTACCGATAATTTCAGTGCTTGCAGAGAATACCTTGCTGAAAACCACTTGTCATTTCCTTCTGCTCCTCGTTGGGTTCGACACTCTTACTTATCGAAAGGACTACGATAGATCCCTTATACTTGTGGGTCGTCAATCATCTTGCCCATGAGGCATGGTTCGCAAGTATAAAATGATTCATAATCAAGTGATTCCAAAAAGTCCATTTGCATGGAGTTTCTTCATGGGCTTTACACCAATATGACCTAAACGGTAGTGCCACAAGTATGTTGCACTATCATTATTAACTTTTCATATTTTGGCATCAATATTATGAATATGTGTATCACTACAATCGAGATTCAATAAACCATTTACATTGGGTGTATGACCATAGAAGGTTTTATTCATGTAAGTAGAACAACAATTATTCTCTGACTTAAATGAATAACCGTATTGCAATAAACATGATCCAATCATATTCATGCTCAACACAAACACCAAATAACATTTATTTAGGTTCAACACTAATCATGAAGGTAGAGGGAGTGTGTGATGGTGATCTTATCAACCTTGAAATCACTTTCAACACACATCATCACCTCGCTTTTAGCTAGTCTCTGCAACTCCTGTTTCAAGTTACTAATCTTAGCAACTGAACTAGTATCAAAAACCTATGGGTTACTACGAACACTAGTAAAATACACATCAATAACATGTATATCAAATATACCTTTGTTCACTTGCCATCCTTCTTATCCGACAAGTATTTGGGGCAGTTCCATACATTTCCAGTGACCATATCCTTTGCCGTAGAAGCACTCAGTTTCAGGCTTGGGTCTACCTTTGGGCTTCTTCACGGGAGTGGCAACTTGTTTGCCATTCTTCTTGAAGTTCCCTTTCTTTCCCTTTTACCCTTTTTCTTGAACTAGTGGTCTTGTTAACCATCAACATTTGATGCTCTTTCTTGATTTCTACCTTCGCCGATTTCAGCATTGCGAAGAGCTCGGAAATCGTTTTCGTCATCCCTTGCATATTATAGTTCATCACCAAGTTCTAGTAGCTTGGTGATGGTGACTAGAGAACTCTGTCAACCACTATCTTATCTGGAAGATTAACTCCCACTTGATACAAGTGATTGTAGTACCCAGACATTCTGAGCACATGCTCACCGGCTGAGCTATTCTCCTCCATCTTGTAGGCAAAGTACTTGTCAGAGGTCTCATACCTCTTAACACGGGCATGAGTCTGAAATACCAATTTCAGCTCTTGAAACATCTCATATGCTATGTGGCATTCAAAACGTTTTTGAAGTCCCGGTCCTAAGCCGTAAAACATGGTGCACTAAACTATTAAGTAGTCATCATACCGAGCTTGCCAGACATTCATAATGTCTACATCTGCTCCTGCAATAGGTCTGTAACCTAGTGGTGCATCAAGGACATAATTCTTCTGTGCAGCAATGAGGATAATCCTCAGATCACGGACCCAGTCCGCGTGAATGCGACTATCATCTTTCAACTTAGTTTTCTCTAGGAACATGTCAAAAATAAAACAGGGGAGCTATACGCGAGCTATTGATCTACAACATAGATATGCTAATACTACAAGGACTAAGTTCATGATAAATTAAGTTCAATTAATCAAATTACTTAAGAACTCCCACTTAGATAGACATCGCTCAAGTCATCTAAATGATACGTGATCCAAATCAACTAAACCATGTCCGACCATCACGTGAGATGGAGTAGTCATCAATGGTGAACATCTCTATGTTGACCATATCTACTATATGATTCACGTTCGACCTTTCGGTCTCCAGTGTTCCGAGGCCATGTCTGTACATGCCAGGCTCGTCAAGTTTAACCCGAGTATTCCTCATGTGCAAAACTGTCTTGCACCCGTTGTATGTGAACATAGAGTCTATCACACCCGATCATCACGTGGTGTCTCAACACGACAAACTGTCGCAATAGTGCATACTTAGGGAGAATACTTATACCTTGAAATTTTAGTTAAGGGATCATCTTATAATGCTACCGCCGTACTAAGCAAAATAAGATGCATAAAAGTTAAACATCACATGCAATCAAAATATGTGACATGATATGGCCATCATCATCTTGTGCTTTTGATCTCCATCTCCGAAGCATCGTCATGATCTCCATCGTCACCAGCTCGACACCTTGATCTCCATCATTGCTTCATGGTTGTCTCGCCAACTATTGCTTCTACAACTATCGCTAACGCATAGTGATAAAGTAAAGAAATTAAATGGCGTTTGCTTTTCATACAATAAAGCGACAACCATAAGGCTCCTGCCGGTTGCCGATAACTTCTACAAACATGATCATCTCATACAATAACATATATCACATCACAACATGCCCTGCAAAAACAAGTTAGACGTCCTCTACTTTGTTGTTGTAAGTTTTATGTGGCTTCTACGGTGTTCTAGCAAGAACCATTCTTACCTACGCATCAAACCTCTACGGTGTTTTGTCAAATTTGTTGTTTTAGCCTTCTTCAAGGACTGGCCGCAGTCAAATTCGATTCAACTAAAGTAGGAGAAACAGACACCCGCCAGCCACCTTTATGCAAAACTAGTTGCATGTCTGTCTGTGGAACCGGTTTCAGTGCGTGGACATGTAAGATTGGTCTGGGCCGCTTCATCCCACAATACCGCCGAATCAAAATAAGACGTTGGTGGTAAGAAGTATGACTATCACCACCCACAACTCTTTGTGTTCTACTCGTGCGTATCATCTACGCATAGACCGGGCTCATGATGCCACTGTTGTGAAATGTAGCATGCAATTTCAAAAAAAAATCTACGCACACGCAATAATCTATCCATGGAGATGCATAGCAACGAGGGGGAGAGTGTGTCTATGTACCCTCGTAGACCGTAAGTGGAAGCGTTTCTCAATGCGGTTGATGTAGTCGAACTTCTTCGCGCTTCAGCCGATCTAGTACCGAACGCACGACACCTCCGCATTCTGCACACGTTCAGCTTGGTGACGTCCCTATCCTTCTTGATCTAGCAAGACGTCGAGGTAGTAGATGAGTTCTGTAATGACGACAGCGTGATGACGGTGATGGTGAAGTGATTCTCGCAGGGCTTCACCTAAGAACTATGAAAAATATGACCGAGGGTGTAAACTATGGAGGGGGACGCCGCACACGGCTAGGCAATTGTTTGTTGTGTGCTAGACGCCCCCTCCTATATATATGTGTGTGTGTGTGTGTGTGTGTGTGTGTGTGTGGGAGGGAGAAGCAGCCAAGGGGGTGCCCAAGTAGGAGGAATCCTACTTGGGGTCTCTCCCAAGGTGGCGCCCCCCTGTCGTGTATAGGAGCGGGGAAAAGGCACGGGAGGGTGCCCCCCTTTCCTATCTCCCATGAGAGGGAAAGGAAGGAGGGGCTACCCCTCCCCCATTTCCTTCCCTAGGGCTATTTGGCTAGGGAAAGGGGTGCACCAGCCCCCTATGGGCTGGTCTGTCCCTCTCTTGGCCCATTAAGCCCATATATACATGTCGGGGGTGCCCGGAACCCCTTCTGGTGACCCGATTTCTTCCCGGTACGTCCTGAAACACTTCCGGTGTCCAAATACCATCTTCCTATATATCAATCTTTACATCTCGACCATTTCGAGACTCCTCGCATGTCCGTGATCTCATCCGGAACTCCGAACAACATTCGGTCATCAAATCATATAACTCATATAACACTACATCGTCAATGAACGTTAAGCGTGCGGACCCTACGGGTTCGAGAACTATGTATACATGACCGATAGACCTCTTCGGTCAATAACCAATAGCGGAACCTGGATGCACATATTGGCTCATACATATTCTACGAAGATCTTTATCGGTCAAACCGTTATGACAACATATGTAGTTCCCTTTGTCCATCGATATGTTACTTGCCCGAGATTCGATCATCGGTATCTATATACCTAGTTCAACCTTGTTACCGGCAAGTCTCTTTACTCGTTCCGTAATACATCATCTTGCAACTAACTCACTAGTCACTTTGCTTGCAAGGCTTCTTATGATGTGTATTACCGAGAGGGCCCAGAGATACCTCCGATACTCGGAGTGACAAATCCTAATCTTGATTTATGTCAACTCAACAAACACCTTTGGAGATACCTGTAGAACATCTTTATAATCACCCAGTTACCTTGTGACGTTTGATAGCACACAAGGTATTCCTCCGATATCCAGGAGTTGCATAATCTCATAGTCGAAGGAACATGTATTTGACATGAAGAAAGCAATAACAATAAACCGAACGATCATTATGCTAAGCTAACGGATGGGTCTTGTCCATCACATCATTAGGAGAATGATGTGATCCCGCTATCAAATGACAACACATGTCCATGGTTAGGAAACCTTAACCATCTTTGATCAACGAGCAAGTCTAGCAGAGGCTCACTAGGGACACGGTATTTGTTTATGTATTCACACATGTATTTAAGTTTCCGATCAATACAATTCTAGCATGAATTATAACCCTTTATCATGATTAAGGAAATATAATAATAACCATTTTATTATTGCCTCTAGGGCATATTTCCATCACGCAAGTGGGTGAGCGCGCCTCCACGCCTGAAGAAGAGGCGAGCCACCTTGAGCGCTGGAAGGCGCATTGGCTCGCCGAGGAGGGGGCCGACGGCGAGCAGCAGATGTGATATGAGCAGATGCTGCGCCACAACGAGGCTTGGCGGCTTGAGGAAGAGGAGGAGGAGGAGCGCGCCCGCCTCGCCACTATGTCGCCACCGCAGCAGACGCTGGAGGAGGCTATCCTGGGAGCCTATCAAGCCGCATTCGGTTGGGCTGGGCCTCCCCTCGTCTTTATTGACCTCACCGGTGGTGAGGACGATGACGACAAGGGCAAGGGCAAGGGAAAGGCGGTCTACTAGGGCAGCGTCCGGGCGTTTATTAGATTTTTAATTTTCCAGTTGTTTAAGTGGACTTTGGCCGGCGTTTAACTGGCCATTTATGTATAATTATGTTTAGTTAGTCAGTTTCGGCCATGTCGGCATAAATGGGCCGGCCTCTCGTTGGGTGCACCTGCCGATCCAAAAGAAAAACCGAACGCGCACGTCCACCTGACCGATCCAAACGGACGAAAAGCGGACAAAATGCGCGTTCGTTTCGGTCGGCGTCTTGGAGTTGCTCTAACCAAGTCTCAGTCGAGTGGAATTTGTTAGAATACAACTTGTATTAGGATTATGACTCCTACTTGGTTTGTAATAAGGCTTGGAGTTGCCCTTTCCATCTCCTTCACCGACACCATCTCCGATATTAGCCCCTACATCCCCGTAACCCTAGACCTCGCCCCTCACAACTACTACCATTGGCGTCACCTTTTCGACGTCCACCTTGGGCGATGCAATCTCCGCTCTCACGTTGACGACGATTCTCTTCCTCAACTTCATGATCCGCAATGGGTCAAGGATGATCTCGCCATTATTCAATGGATCTACATGCGAGTCTCCACAGAGATCTTAAATCTCGTCCACTGTGACCGTGCCTCTATCGCTGATCTATGGGCGGCCCTTCGTTAGCTCTTCCAGGACAACGTCGACGCTTGCGCCAACGATCTCCACACCGAGCTTCGGAATACAGTGCAAGGTGATTCACCAGTCGGCGTCTACTGCCAACGCCTCAAGGCATCGAGGATGAACTCCGCAAACTTGGTGATCCAATCGATGATCGCCGGCTCATCAACGTCCTCCTCATCGGCCTCAATGAGCGTTCAAGAAGCAGGCCTCCTTCATCCCTATGATGTGTCTGCGTCCCTCCTTCGCCGAGGTTCGCTCGATGCTCCAATGGGCCAATCGTGCCCTAACTACGAAGGACTCCCGTCCTCAGGTCTTCACTGCTTCTCCTCGCCCGCCTGTGTCGACGCCGCCACCGCCACCTCCACCAACAACATCTCCTCAACCATCTGGCTGGCGTCCAAGTCCCAACTACCGGGGCAAAACCCTAGGCCGCCGCAGTTCCGCACGGCGCCCGCTCCTGCTCCACCCCCGGCTCCACCAACTGCACCACCATCGCCCCCGGCTTCATCAACTGCACCACCACCACCGCCCGGATGGCGCCCATCTCTTGATCCATGGACAGGGCTAGTCCAAGCGTGGCCTATGCCTTGGTCCGCCCCTACGCCATATGGTGCCCCACCTGCCTATACCGGTGGCTGGCAGCCCGGTGCTCGCCCTCACACCGGCGCGCCCGTCCTCGCGCCTCGAGAGCCGACGGATGCGTACCACGCTGCTCCCTCCTACGTGTCACCAATCTACAACACCAGTCCTTATGCATCCTATGGCGCTCCATCGCCCCCGTACATGCAACAGTACAATGATGGTGTCTCTCTCTTTACGCCGATGTCGGCCCTATTGCCGACGCCACCACACCTGCAAGCTCCCATGACTACACCGGCCTCTACTTCGACTCCGAGCTGGGACCAAGCTGCTTTTCTACAAGCCATGAACAACTTTGCTGCACAAGGGAACTCAAGTACGGATTTGATTTTCTATTCTGGTGCTTCTCGTCATATGTCTACATCAAGCAATTTGCTTTCTTCTTGCACACCTTCATCTTTTCCCTCTATTACTCTCGGTGATGGATCTTCTATTCCTATTTACTGTGTCGGTCAGGCTCAAATCCAATCCCCAATTAAGCCTTTGCTTCTTCGTGATGTTCTTGTAGCTCCTGCTCTTATTAAAAATCTGATTTCTGTTCGCCAAATCACCACTGATAATCATGTTTCCATTGAGTTTGACCCCTTTGGTTCGTCTGTGAAGGACTACCCGACCAAAGCCGAGATCGCTCGATTCAATAGCTCCGGTGATTTATATTCTCTCCATGGTGCTCCGGTCGCTGCTCCTCCAACATCTATGATGGCCTCTGTTGATCTGTGGCACCAACGTCTCGGCCATCCCAATAAAAATGTCTTATCCACACTTCTTAGTGAATTTTCAATACCTTGCAATAGAGACTCTCATAATTCTTCTATGTGTCAGTCATATCAATTGGGCAAACATGTTCACCTTCCCTTTAGTTCCTCTCAGTCCTCTAGTACTTTTCCTTTTGAAATACTTCATTGTGATCTCTGGACATCACCCATAGAAAGTGTATCTGGTTTTAAGTATTATCTCGTGATTCTTGATGATTTTACTCATTATGTTTGGACTTTTCCTTTACGCAACAAATCTGACGTTCATAATATATTCCTTAACTTTCAGTGCTATGTCTCGGTCCACTTTTTCCTCCCTATAAAATTCATCCAATGTGATAATGGTCGTGAATTTGACAACTTTAAAAATCGAAATTTCTTTCTACAATATGGAATTCTCTTGCGCTTCTCCTGTCCTTATACCTCCCCTCAAAATGGCAAAGCCGAGCGTTCTCTTCGTACTCTTAATGACATCATTCGCACTCTGCTTGTTCAATCTTCTATGCCTCTAAAGTTCTGGGCTGAGGCCCTCCACACGGCCACATATTTACTCAATATTCGTCCATCCAAAGTTAACCCACAAACTACTCCTTACTTCTCTTTATTTCTCTCTCATCCAAATTACTCCGGTGTTTGTGTCTTCGGCTGTCTTTGTTTCCCAAACTTCTACTCCACTTCTCCTAACAAACTTTCCCCGCGCTCTACCCCGTGTGTCCATCTAGGTTTTTCTGATGAGCACAAGGGTTATTGTTGTCTAGATCTTGTTAGTGGCCGTGTTCATGTGTCTCGTCATGTAACACTCGCTGAAAACATTTTTCCCTTTTCCGAGCGTCAACAATTAGATCCCAACTCACCCACGCCGTCCACTGGTCCCTCTCGTCGCAATCATCTTCCCTTCTTTCACCCGCCGACCTATCCAGCGAAACTAGCCGAATCCTCTACCGCGGTAGGGGATCCTGCCGCAACCACTTCTGTCATCACCTCTATTCCGGCAGAGGAAAACCCATTACACTCTGTCGCGGCGGACATCATGCCACTGCAGTCTTCACTGCCATCTCCCACGTCCACTTCCTCCGCTGCGCCGGACGCGTCCACCACATCTTCCCCCACCCCTCCTGCTCATGCTATTCTCGTTCCAGCTCCGACTAACGATCATACCATGTGCACACGTGCCAAGTACGGGTTTCGTTTACCTGCAAAAGATCGTCTCAATCTTCATGCATCTCTATCTCCTTCCTCTCTACCCAAATCTTACAAATCAACTCTCCTAGATCCTAATTGGGCCGCAGCTATGAAAGATGAACATGGTGCCCTTCTACAGAATAACATGTGGTAGTTAGTTCCTCGTCCTTCCAATACAAATATCGTTTCGGGCAAATGGGTTTTTTGCCATAAATTTAATTCCGGTGGGAGTCTTGCACATTATAAGGCTCGATGGGTATGTCGTGGTTACTCTCAGTAACACGACATCGATTATGATGAGACTTTCTCTCCAGTTGTCAAGCCCGGCACTATTTGCACTGTCCTTAGCATCGTCGTCTCTTCTTCCTGGACAAGTCATCAATTAGATGTCAAAAATGTTTTTCTTCATAGCTCTCTTCAAGAAACTGTCTATTGTCAACAACCTCTTGGCTTCGAACATTCCTCCTATCCTAATCATGTTTATCTTCTTCAAAAAATCTCTTTATGGTCTTAAACAAGCACCATGTGTCTGGTTTCAACGCTTTTCTACTTATGCTCAAACCATCGGCTTTACCCCTTCCCGTTCTGACACTTCACTCTTCACCTTTCATCACACCAACAACACTGCTTACCTTCTTTTATATGTTGATGATATTATCCTCACAGCTTCCCCACAACAATTTTTAGATCATATTATCTCTCTTCTTCATCACGAATTCTCTATGACAGATTTAGGTCTTCTTCACCACTTCTTAGGTATTGCTGTTATCCATGACTCATCTAGTCTTTTCTTGTCTCAACGTCAGTACACTCTGGATCTTCTTTCTCGTACTGGTATGCTTGATTGTCAAACTTCCCGTACCCCTGTTGATACAGGTTCCGAACTTTCTGCCGACGGTGATCCTTTCTCTGATCCTTCTCTTTATCGTAGTCTTACCGGTGCACTTCAGTATCTCACTCTCACTCGTCCTGAAATTTCTTTTGCTGTCCAACAAGTTTGTTTATACATGCATGATCCTCGTATTCCACACTACAATCATGTCAAATGTATTCTTCGGTATCTCAAAGGCACACTAGACTCTTCATATCAACAAATCCTCTCACACCTCCTTGACGGCTTACTCTGATGCAGACTGGGCTGGTTGTCTAGATACTCGTAGGTCCACATCCGGATTTTGTGTTTTTCTTGGTAACAATTTGGTTTCTTGGTCTTCAAAAAGGCAGGTTACGGTCTCCCGCTCGTCTGCTGAAGCTGAGTACCGCGTTGTGGCTCATGCGGTTGTTGATACGGTTTGGTTGCGCTAGTTGCTGTCAGAGCTGCATTGTACCATTGTTTACTGTGATAATATTTCAGCTGTCTACATGTCAGGGAATCTGGTTCAACACCGTCGCACCAAGGATGCATATTGAGATCGACATTCATTTTGTTCGAGAGAAGGTGGCTCTCGGTCAAGTTCGCGTTCTCGACGTGCCTACTTCTACTCAGTTTGCTGATATCTTTACTAAAGGCCTGGCGACTACTCCGTTTTAAGACATTCGTTTCAGTGTCAATGTCGTCAAGCCTACCGTTGACACCGCCGGGGATGTTAGAATACAATTTGTATTAGGATTATGACTTCTACTCGGTTTGTAATAAGGCTAGGTCAGGTGCGGCTTAGCTCTTATATATACTTCTTGTACCAGCATAATATTGCATCAATAATTATTCAATACAATTCTACAAAATTTAGCAAGACTGATTTTATAAAGATCGAATAGGTTTATTGTCAGTGCAATACACTTTCCTCGACGTATCTTGCTAGTAGTGAAGCCTTGGCCCATTTGCTCTCGGCAATCATGCATGCATGCAGGTCCTTGTCCTCCTTGCCTCAGCCTCATTCGTGATGCACATTCCCTCGATCTGTTCTCGCGATCTTCTCCGATAAGAGCCAAGGCAACATTGAGTTTTCCTTTTCAATGGCTGTTGGATTCAGCATAGGCCCAGTGTTTCACATGGAAATACGCAACTTGCATCGGAAGATATTTTGATCAGCATCGATCGGCATGGTCTCCATGCGTAAGCTAGCACGCGTGGCAAGTAGGATGGGGACACATGTGCACCCACAGCACAAGGGCCAAAACTATCCGTCCAAATCCCCTCCGTTGTCCTGTCGGTGGTCACTTCAATGCTGTTCGTCGTTTCCTCTCGGGTTTCATATCCAATTTTGGTACAGAATTCTGGAAGATTAACCCTGTTGAATAATATAAACATGTTTTGTACAGATTATTTCCAATAATCCATAAAAGGTACTCTTAACATGGTTATCATCTCCACTTGGTTTTGGCGTCCTTATGGCTCACGAACACAAGCGCTCATGACTTCAAATTTATTCACTATGTTTTTTCTCATACACGCACATACAATTTTTTCGAGAAAACTTTCAATCTATTCATCATTAATCATAACAACACAACGAACACCAAAAATAATAAAAACTACATCCAGAGCCGTAGATCACCTAGCGACGACTACAAGCACTGAAACAAGCTGAACGCGTGCCGCCGTCATCACTCCTCCTTCGTCGGAGCTCGGCAAAACTTGTTATAGTAGACAGTTGGTGATCGTTGTCCTAAGGCCTCATAGGGCCAGCGCACAAGAACAACAATTACCGCTGATGAAGAGAAGCGTAGATCGAAAGGATCCGACCTAAAGACACACTGACGAAGACGAACAAAGACCTGATCCGAGTGGATCCATCGAAGACAATTACTGACCAAATCTTGCGAGGACCACCGGAGACACACCTCCACACGTCATCCGACGATGCTAGAGCATCACCGGAACAGTGGCTAGGCGGGAAGAAACTTATTCCATCTTCTGGGAGCCGCCGCCGACTCGTCTTCATGATTAGAACAAAATCCTAGCAATACTCAAAGAAACAAATAAAAATGAACCCTCCAGTCAGCAAGGGCCGGGATCCACCGCGCCCCCATAGTCCTAAGGTCACACAAGACGAGGCAGATCGGTGGCGCCTCCGACGAAAGGCAGAAACCCTAACCGCTTGTTCGCTTGGAGGAGAGGTGAAGAGGCAGAAAATAATGACATACATGCATATACACTTAACCCTGTGCATTCGGCTTATTTAATCTACATAGTTCGGTTTTATACGGTTTTCGATTTGTATGATTTTAATACTTCAATAAATACGATATGAAATTAAGATATAGTTCAGGTTGGTATAAACCAAATTATTTTGGTATGGTTTTGGTATGTACCATGATAACCAAAGTTGAAGTGAATTTGAAAATGACATAATAATAATTTACTATTTATGACTCAAACACGTACTTCTTATACAACCAACATATGTAACTATATATAAGTATATATGCACCCACGGATTCATGCCATAGCAATTTTTAAGAGAAAAGTAACTACGCTACAATAAAAATGAACGTGGTTAGAAGGGAATCATGCCATGATGGGTATGATCGTGATTAGCAGGGATTCATGCCATGATGGGTATGCCAATGCAAGGCACGCCACTAGTAAGCCTCCCACTAGTAGTGTGTCGGTGCAGTCTCATGCCATAATATATAGCTCAATAATTGGCTCAAACTTCTCTATACATCTAGCTTCATCAATTTTTACCTTCTCTTCTTCCTCCCATTCACTTATTTTTTCTTCCTCGTGTCTTATTCCTTCACTTCTTTCTTCTCTCCCTTCTCCTCCTCCCTCTTTCCGTTTAATTCTTCCTCCTCTCCCTTCCCTCTCCCTTCTCTTGTTCCTTCGCTTCTTCCTCCTCCCTCTAGCCGACGGGTATCGTATGTGGCCGAAAACAGAGCCACCGAAGCGTAGAGATAAGGTAGCAGCTCCACGAACGAGCCTGAGCCGGCCGAGAGCGTCGTAATTAGCCTTCCTCGTTGCCGCCATGGCCGAGTTCCTCGTTGCTCCCGTCGTCTCGATCGTGAGGTCTCTACCATTGCCTATGTACCCTGTGTCTGGTTAATCATCGCGCTACAGCAGCGCGTCCGTCAAATCCTGTGACAAATCATACACCACCGGTGGCAAGCCCCCCCCCCCCCCCCCCCAAAAAAAAACTGGCGAGCCCACTTGTGCTCCTTTGTGTCTCCAAATGACCTTTTGTGCAGAGAACCTCATACACACCAAGAAATCCAAAATGGTACTTCTTCATATGTGATGGCCGTGAAACGAAGGTATAACAGTCCAATATAATTACCAGTTGCCCATGCCACAGTTATCAACATGTCAACTATGTAGTTACTCAGCTATCATGTGATATTTAACAACATAAGACAACTATAGTTACCAATAGCTCTTGCTACATTTGTCGACCGTGTTAGGTCACAATTACTAACATAGTAGAGATGTGGTTACATTGGTGTTTGTGGCGATGTCCAAATTTAGAATCAATGATTATCCATGAGTAGTCTGACAACCAATGTAATGTTTGTCGATCACAATATGTGAACAGTACTGGCAACTCTTATAGTACCAGGCGATAACTTTCGACCTTAGAAATTATGAAAACATGTGGGGAAAAAAGTCCAGTTCTAATGCTCAATAACTTTCGTGTGAACAAGTTGGTAATATACGCACTGCAACCTTGTAACTTTGAAAAAAGGTCAAAACAATCTGCATCGAATCTAGTTTCAAAGATCTTGTCACGATGAATTGAATGATAAAAAAGAAGTATGAATCGGACCAATGGCTTGATCTACAAAACATTTGATTTGGTGAAATGTTTGTTGACATCAACTTTTGTCATCTAGTGAATATGCATGTGCATCTGAGAAGGGGTGTGGGATTAATTTGGTTTTTCTACCTAAAATAAAACGTCTTATGATGACTTGTGATTTGACATACAGGATAGTTGTTTTACAGATCATACGCACAAACGATTGTTTCACATCCAACAATATTAGCATTGGGCATGGGATTTTGTTATGAACACAATACAGACGCAGGCACTCATATATACGCATATACACGTCCTATCTCTATGGGCATCTTTAATAGACCGAGTCGACACATCGTCTTAAGATTGATGGAGTCGCTATAAACGTCTTCGTAATCGACAGGTACGTCTCCTCCCACTAAACGCACATGACTGAAAGACCTAAAATAAATTCAGAAAAATGCAATCATTAATGCCAAGTCTAGGATTTGAATCCTGGTTGGTTGGTTCCACCAAGGAACCTAAACATCTCACCATCTGAGCTATGCTCGGTTCATGGGCATGGGGTTATGACATGTGGATGATTTTGGTATACTTATCTGGGTCTATCTAGGACAGATCTAGATGTGCCCTTATTATTGCACATCTAAATGACTCAATCAAACTAGAAAGAAAAATAAAAAAAAGCAAAAGAAAATGCTTGCACGGATCTTAGCGTAAAATTTAGTGACATAGAATTTAGATGTGCAATATTCAGAACACATCTAGATGTGTTTTAGCAAAACTGTACCTAAAACATGTGTGTAGAATCTATTCCAAGATCTGAATTATTGTATGACACGTGGGGCGGTTTTTGTGGAGTTTGTACATCAAACCATCACTTGTGCTAAGCTTGGCTTGTCACTTTGTCGTGCATCAAACGGGCCCGGCTCTTCTCGTTACAAATAGCCCTCAAGCTTCCTTCAAACCCGCCCACCAGTAGCACATAGTGTGTTTGCCATGGTGGACCTATCGAACTTTCTAGAAGCCAATGCAGCAATGTCGTTTCCGGCCATGGAAGTCGCTCGGAGTCCTCACCTCCCATGCGTTCCCGTGGACGCGAACGCGACAGACAGCAACAGTGCCACCGACGTCCTCGACCTCTGGCGGCAGCAAAAACAAATCCCGGCACCCTTCGTCTGGCCCCACGCGGACGCACGGCCGTCGTCGATGTTGGAGCTGGACGTGCCTGTGGTCGACATAGGCGCAGCTCTGCACAGCGCCGCCGGGATGGGCCGTGCCGCGGCGCAGGTCGCCGAGGCGTGCGCGAGCCACGGCTTCTTCCAGGTGGCCGGGCACGGCGTGGACCTCGCGCTGGCCCGCGCCGCGCTCGACGGCGCGGCGGACTTCTTCCGCCTGCCGCTCGCCACCAAGCAGCGCGTCCGCCGCTCCCCGGGGACCGGGGAAGGGTACGCCTCCGCCCACGCCGACCGCTTCGCCGCCAAGCTTCCCTGGAAGGAGACTCTCTCCTTCAGCCACAACCACGACGATGTCGGCGCCCGCGGCAACAGCCACGTCGTCGTGGACTACTTCACCTCCGCCCTAGGCGACGACTTCAAGCACCTAGGGTTAGTAAACTGACTTGTTTTTTCTGCTTCTGCATTCTGATTTTGGCACACACACACACCCTAAATTACGTACGCATGGTCGCAGGGAGGTGTACCAGGAGTACTGCGAGGCGATGGAGGAGGCGTCGCTGGCGATAATGGAGGTGCTGGGGGTGAGCCTGGGGCTGGGGAGAGGGTACTACAGGGACTACTTCGCCGACGGCAGCTCCATCATGAGGTGCAACAACTACCCGCGGTGCCCGGAGCCGGACCGGACGCTGGGCACGGGGCCGCACTGCGACCCGTCGGCGCTCACCATCCTGCTGCAGGACGGCGACGTGGACGGGCTCCAGGTGCTCGTCGACGGCGCATGGCGCTTCGTGCGGCCCAAGACCGGCGAGCTCGTGGTAAACATCGGCGACACCTTCATGGTACGTACTCTTCCCGGCCTGCCGGTCATGGTATGAGATAGCTAGTATGATGTCTTCTCTTTGCGGTATAGGATGTCTACAGGAACGTACGTACGTACGTACTGTCGCTTTGCTTAATTTCTTCTAGACTATAATTCCACTATTCCAGAGAACCGTTGCTCTACGGCTTCACCTACCTAGTGTCGTGTCGTGTCGTCACCAGCGTAATAGTGTTTTGCTCTCGCCGCACTCCACAGTGTGCAACACGACACAATTGCCTCTAAATTAAGCAACTGGGAGTGACTGCGAGAGGATTTACACCCCCGGCACATGGCAACATGAATTGTTATGAGAGGACGAGAACGACAGGTCGGCCGGAGGAGAACGATGGGAAGAAATCAAACGTTTTTGCTAACACAAGCGCATGTTTATCTATATATAAAGATTGAAGCAAATGGCCTTTCAACTGCATCGTGTGTCTCTACTATGTTCTTGTGTTGGATTGTATATTTCGACTAGCAGTAGAAAGAAGAAAGAAAGAAATTGAAGTACAAGGATGCGAGAACGACGATTCATGAGATAATAGCTACTTCCTTCGTCGCATAATATAAGGACGTTTTTGACACTTCACTAGTGTCAAAAACACTCTTACATTATGATCATGGAACGGAGGGAGTAGTATTCTTAAGTTACACATTACTTGAAATTAGTCGTCATGGTGAAATTGGTAGATATGCTGCTCCCAAGAAGCAGTGCTCTCAAGCATCTTGGTTTGAATATGAGCGGCGGCATTCTCATAAAAGAATACGCTAGATTAAAAATCATTACAGACTTTAGAATCTTGAAGTGGGAAAAAGATGCGGTAGAATCGAGCACAAGAAGAAGAAAACAGAACACCTACATGAAGGCTCACATGGAAGCATAGAGGTTTCGCCCGTAGCAATTACATGTGTACGTAGGTTCCGTCTAAGTCTCAGTCGGACAACTTCCCCTTTATTTTAGCAAGTGTAAGTTGCACTTTTTCACTTGATTACGCTTTTCATAGAGAAGCGCAAGGTATACTTTTTTTCTGGTAAACTGAAATGGCACTTTTCGAAGTCGACATGAAGTCGAAAAATCTCAGGCGGCTGGGCTTTAGCAAAGCCACTGCTTTGTTACTGGGAAATACTCTTTCTGTAAACTAATATAAAAATATTTATTAGATTACTAAAGTAGTGATCTAACCGTTTTTATATTAGTTTACGGAGGGAGTAGGATTAGGCATTCATGCACCTCTTGACTCGTCTATACATAGACGCGCATGTGTATGTGATGCGCGCGTGGTTACTCGTCTCTTTCCAAGCGAGCTTTTGAACCGCCAGGAGCGAGTGACCGGAAAAGGATACGCGGTTCTTTCTCTTCTGGCCGTTTTGGACGCTTGCCTATCTTGGCAGGCGGGCAGGCGGGCCGTGGTGACCGGCGGGGCCTGTCCCCCGCAGCGGTGGGTGACGCCAAAGGAGTTAATTTGTGTGCCGTGACGAGTGCCCGTCCGTGGCGGTAGCTCCTGCCTATCTATGCTTGTGCGCGCGGCAGCGGAGCGCACAGCACTCGACCGACGACTCCTCCGCGCGTCTCGTCATGCCCGCGCCGTGCGCCTCGACGTCCTCGCTTCTTTTCTCTTTAAAACGTGTCGAGTTGGCATCCCGGCGGCGAGCAGCCCGCGTGTCGAGCTCTCCGCTTCTTCCGAGGTTTTCTTTTGCTAGGCCTAGCAGACGAGCACGGACTCACTTGCATTGGTTGTTGTATATATGGCTTTGCAGGCGCTGTCGAACGGGCGGTACAAGAGCTGCCTCCACCGCGCGGTGGTGCACCGGGAGAAGGAGCGCCGGTCGCTAGCCTACTTCCTCTCGCCGCGGGAGGACCGGGTGGTGCGCCCGCCGCCGTCGCCGGCGCCGGCGCCGCGGCTCTACCCGGACTTCACCTGGGCGGAGCTCATGCGCTTCACGCAGCGCCACTACCGCGCCGACTCTCGCACGCTCGACGCCTTCGCGCGCTGGCTTGACCCGCCGAGCTTCTCCGCCGCGCCCTTGCCGAACGGCCCGGCCCAGGCCCAAGGGACTGTCTAGTGTGTGTGATTGATGATTATCTATCTCTGCTGTTGCGAACCAATCTCTGCTTGAGATGGTTAGGTGGACAGTGGTATCCCTAACTATCAGGGTTCAAATTCTGGTGCTCGCATTTATTCTGGATTTATTTCAGGAATTCCGACGATACGCTTTCAGTGGAAGAAGGCGTTCTCGTCGACTACGAGGCGCCGTTTATATGAGCGCTTGCGTTTGTACTGTGTTAAAAAAAATCTATCTATGCTATTGTGAGCTAGTAACTACGGTACTGACTAATTAGTATTTATATTTGTTGCGCCTATGCAGACGCTAATCTGGTACATGTAAGAGCATCTTCAATAGCCACACTATATAAGTGTCGCGCTGAAATATTGGTGTTTTTTGCACGCGCTATTGCTCCGGTCGCTCCAGTGAAAGCGTAAAAATCGCGCGCGCGACATATCTGTTTAGCGCGCGGGCCGAAACCTATCGTGCGCCGCTTATTTGCTGCGCCCGCTCCCGCGCGCTGGACTCTCGAGCACTCGCTCGCAACTTCACCTGCCCCATCTGTAACACCCTCGATGCGGCTATATCTCCCACGTGTCGGAGCACGACTTAAAGGCATAACCGCATTGAAGGCAATGTCGCAAGAGGGGTAATCATCACACATCACATGTACTTAAGAAAGAGATACAGGGTTAGCTTACAATCGCCACTTCACACAATACATGAATATAACAATACAATCATCCAGATACAATCAAGGTCCGACTACGGAACCAAAATAAAGAAGACTACCCCTAGTGCTACAGATCCCCAATCGCCCCAACTGGGCTCCACTACTGATCAACTGGAAATGGAACAACATAACGAACACGATCTTCATCGAGCTCCTCCTTGAGCTCGGTTGCATCACCTGCACGGTATCATCGGCATCTGCAAACTGGTTTGGAAGTAATCTGTGAGTCACGGGGACTCAGCAATCTCACACCCTCGCGATCAAGACTATTTAAGTTTATGGGTAGGGAAAAGGTATGAGGTGGAGCTGCAGCAAGCACTAGCTTATATGGTGGCTAACATACGCAAAAGAGAGCGAGAAGAGAAGGCAAGGCACGGTCGAGAAACTATGATCAAGAAGTGATCCTAGAACAACCTACATCAAGCATAACTCCAACACCGTGTCCACTTCCCGGACTCCGCCGGAAAGAGACCATCATGGCTACACATGCAGTTGATGCATTTTAATTAAGTTAAGTGTCAAGTTTTCTACAACCGGACATTAACAAATCCCATCTGCCCATAACCGCGGGCACGGCTTTCGAAAGTTCATAACCCTGCAGGGGTGTCCCAACTTAGCCCATCACAAGCTCTCACGGTCAACGAAGGATATTCCTTCTCCTAGGACGATCCGATCACACTCGGAATCCCGGTTACAAGACATCTCGACAATGGTAAAACAAGAACAGCAAAGCCGCCCGATGCGCCGACATCCTGATAGGAGCTGCACATATCTCGTTCTCAGGGCAACACCGGATTGTCCTGACTTCCGGTAGGCCAGCCCAGACTTGCCCCTGGTGGCCATCGGCGGTCAACAGGTTCGGACCAACACTTAGACAAGCACTGGCCCGGGGGATTAAATAAAGATGACCCTTGAGTCTGCAGAACCCAAGGGAAGGTGGTAGGTTGTTAGTGCAAATGGTAAAACCAAGGTTGGGCCTTGCTGGAGGAGTTTTATTCAAGGCGAACTGTCAAGGGGTTCCCATAATACCCAACCGTGTAAGGAACGCAAAATCAAGGAACATAACACCGGTATGACGGAAACTAGGGCGGCAAGAGTGGAACAAAACACCAGGCATAAGGCCGAGCCTTCCACCCTTTACCAAGTATATAGATGCATTAATTAAATAAGAGATATTGTGATATCCCAACAAATATGCATGTTCCGACAAGGAACAAACTCCAATCTTCACCTGCAACTAACAACGCTATAAGAGGGGCTGAGCAAAGCGGTAACATAGCCAAACAACGGTTTGCTAGGACAAGGTGGGTTAGAGGATTGGCTTAGCAATATGGGAGGCATGATAAAGCAAGTGGTAGGTATCGCAGCAAAGGCATAGCAAAAGAGTGAGCAACTAGCAAGCAAAGATAGAAGTGATTTTGAGGGTATGGTCATCTTGCCTGAGATCCCGCAAGGAAGAAGAACGAGTCCATGAAGAAGACAAACGGACGTAGTCGAATGGATCCTCACAAACGCGACGTTATCGGGACCAACCCGAAGAAGCAACACGGGAAAGAAGCACACAACATAGTAAACAACCATCACATAATCATGGCATGATGCACAACCAAGTATGATGCATGCCCGGTTTAAGGATACATGGCATGGCAAAGTGCACAAGCAAAACTACAAGTTAAGTGGAGCTCAATATGCAACGAGTTGCATATTGACGAAACACCACATCAATTATTTAGTTCTCTCTCGTTTAGGTACCCAACAATATTAATTGTTGATTAACATGGCAAGAGGTGAGGCATAAGTAAACTAGCTATCTAGTCAAGTTTAAATGAGGTCGGAACAACAAGCAAACAAGTTCGGAAACTCCTCATGTGCAATATTTTAGGTTTGGTACTGTTCTGCCCTAAACATAATTTTAGAGTAGTTAAACATGCAAAGTAAGGTCACCAAGTTAAACTAGGCATTTTTCTACCCCATTTACATATAAAGTTCATTAGAAACCGAGCTACGGTTAAATAGTTATGAATTAAAACATTTTAACAAGTTATTTAAGCAAATTTAAACAAACAGCAGTTTAAACATTTTAAACATGGGTCAAAGTGACATATTATGAAACTAGACACAATTTTAAGCATTTTTCATATATAAAGTTTTTACATGTGATGCTTAGTTATTAAGTTATTATATGCATGAACTATGAGGGGTTTTCTATAAAACAGGTCTCTCTGGAGAAATAACTAAATTCGTAGAGCCTAAAAAAATAGACTCTGGGCTGAAATCTGGTGGAACGGGCTGCTCACATAGGGCCTGCAGGGGCGCGCGGAGCTGGGCCTCGCGGGCGAAGGGAGCTGGGCCTGCACCTTGGTGCTGGGCCGGCCTCGCTGGAGGAAGCTCTGGGCCGGGGCGAGGCAAGAGGAGGCCCACGCACGGTCGTTGCGGCATCGTGCTCGGTCAACGTGAGGCGCAGGCGAGTGGGCAAACTGCTCGCTCTGAAGAACAGCGACAACAACAGGTAAAACAGCGGCGCGATTGCAGGGACTTGGCGAGGCGACGCAGGCGAGGAACGACGGCGACCGGACGCGGGAACGACGAGACTCCGGCGCGGCAGGGAGCTCGGCGGACTGGGTCGAGCTGGAGGAGCTCGGGGCCTCAGGTGCGGGAGCAGAGGGGGCCGAGGCGCCATGGCAGGGGAACGGCAGCAGCGGCGGGGAAACTTGGCGGTGCCAGGCGACGACGGGGAGGAGCGGAGGCGGCGCAATACGACTGGGACTCGCCGGAACCGCGAGCGGAGGCGGCGGGGCAGACCGGACTTGAGGAGGCCGGTTCAGGCCGATGCAGCCAACGGCGCGCGGCGCGGTGAGGGACTTGCAGCGGCGGAGGAGGTCGGTCCTGGTTGTTGTCGCAGAAGGCGGTGTCACCGGGGGGCGTGTCCTGTGGTGTCGGCGAGGTGCAGGCGTCGGTGAGGGGCATATGGAAGGAGTGGGTGCGAGGAGCTCCTTCCCTCGGGCGCAGCGAGGCTGTGGCCTCGATCCCAAACTGGATCGAGCGCCGGCTGAGGAGGCTCTGGTAGGGACGAGACGACAGCGAGCAGGGACGCTCGGGCGTGGGGCTGCTGATGGGAAACGTAGTAATTTCAAAAAAAATCCTACGCACACGCAAGATCATGGTGATGCATAGCAATGAGAGGGGAGAGTATGATCTACGTACCCTTGTAGATCGACAACGGAAGCATTTGGTTGATGTAGTCATACGTCTCCACGGCCCGACCGATCAAGCACCGAAACTACGGCACCTCCGATTTCTAGCACACTTTCAGCTCGATGACGATCCCCGGACTCCGATCCAGCAAAGTGTCGGGGAAGAGTTCCGTCAGCACGACGGCGTGGTGACGATCTTGATGTACTACCGTCGCAGGGCTTCGCCTAAGCACCGCTACAATATTATCGAGGACTATGGTGGAAGGGGGCACCGCACACGGCTAAGAATATGATCACGTGGATCAACTTGTGTGTCTAGGGGTGCCCCTGCCTCAGTATATAAAGGTTCAAGAGGGGGAGGCCGGCCGGCCATCATAGGGCGCGCCAGGAGGAGTCCTACTCCCTCCGGGAGTAGGACTTCTCCCCCAATCCTAGTTGGAATAGGATTCGCGAGGTGGGAAAAGAGAGAGAGAGAGAGAAGGAAGGGGGCGCCGGCCCCCTCTCTCCTTGTCCTATTCGGACTAGGGGGGAGGGGCGCGCGGCCCAGCCCTGGCCGCCTCTCCTCTTCTTCCACTAAGGCCCATGTACCACCCGGGGGGTTCCGATAACCTCCCGGTACTCCAGTAAAATCCCGATTTCACCCGGAACACTTCCGATATCCAAATATAGGCTTCCAATATATCAATCTTTATGTCTCGACCATTTCGAGACTCCTCGTCATGTCCGTGATCACATCCGGGACTCCGAACAAACTTCGGTACATCAAAATGCATAAACTCATAATATAACTGTCATCGTAACCTTAAGCGTGCGGACCCTACGGGTTCGAGAACAATGTAGAAATGACTGAGACATGTCTCCGGTCAATAACCAATAGCGGAACCTGGATGCTCATATTGGCTCCTACATATTCTACGAAGATCTTTATCGGTCAGACCGCCTAACAACATACGTTGTTCCCTTTGTCATCGGTATGTTACTTACCCGAGATTCGATCGTCGGTATTCCAATACCTAGTTCAATCTCGTTACCGGCAAGTCTCTTTACTCGTTCTGTAATACATCATCCCGCAACTAACTCATTAGTTGCAATGCTTGCAAGGCTTAAGTGATGTGCATTACCGAGAGGGCCCAGAGATACCTCTCCGACAATCGGAGTGACAAATCCTAATCTCGAAATACGCCAACCCAACATGTACCTTTGGAGACACCTGTAGAGCTCCTTTATAATCACCCAGTTACGTTGTGACGTTTGGTAGCACACAAAGTGTTCCTCTGGTAAACGGGAGTTGCATAATCTCATAGTCATAGGAACATGTATAAGTCATGAAGAAAGCAATAGCAACATACTAAACGATCGGGTGCTAAGCTAATGGAATGGGTCATGTCAATCAGATCATTCACTTAATGATGTGATCTCGTTAATCAAATAACAACTCCTTGTTCATGGTTAGGAAACATAACCATCTTTGATTAACGAGCTAGTCAAGTAGAGGCATGCTAGTGACACTTTGTTTGTCTATGTATTCACACATGTATTATGTTTCCGGTTAATACAATTCTAGCATGAATAATAAACATTTATCATGATATAAGGAAATAAATAATAACTTTATTATTGCCTCTAGGGCATATTTCCTTCAGCTGCTCCATGGCGGCGGTGGTCGAGGTGGAGGCCTGCGGTGGCTTCCATGGCGTGGAGAGCACCTGCTGGTGATGCTTGTCGGCGGAGGGAGAAGGGGATCCGGGAGGATCCCGATGTGGGATTTGAGGGTGGTGGCGGCGGATTCGAGGAGGAGAAGGTTGTGGCTTCGGTTGGCTGGAGTTTTGGACCGGGAGGGATGCAGCGATTGGTTCGGCATGGAATCTGAGGAAGTGAGTGGCGGCGGTCGGATGGATCCCTAGGAATTAGGGATTTGGTCTAGGTTAGGCTAATATATATAGCAAGTGGTTTTGGTCAGGGGTAAATCCGTCCCTCCGATCATAATCAGACGGCCGAGAAAAATAGATAGGGAGTCCAAACAAGAAAAACAAAGATGTTTTGTAGACGTTTGGGGATGTTCCGGACTCAACGGTGACGACTCCCCGGGTCGGGTTCGGGACAACTTCCGGGCGCGCGCGAGGGGTTCGATGCACTGTGCAAAGAGGGGTTTCAGGGCCTGGCGGTGAGTGGTAGTGAGCTGTGCAGAAAGCCTTGGGCTGAGAGGAGAGGAAAGAAGGTAGCCCGGCAACCGTTTCCGGAGACCGAAAACGTCCGACGTTTGACCGACTATAATGTCGCTATAGTTATCCGTTGGGCTATCAAAGGAACTCCGAGTGCGATGAAACTTGGTAGGCGGCCTACCTACAACATAACAACACCACATGCCAACTTTCAACCCATTCCGAGAAAATTTTCCGGCCACTTATAAAATAATATTTCGGACGTGCCGCGGGCGCGTGCAAGTGTGTCTGGGCTCAGAACGGACAGCGGAGAGAACGGGGAAAGCCGGACGGATGCAAGTTTCAAAAACATGATGATGCAATGCACATGATGAAATGACAAGATGCAGACGCAAGTGAATGACAAGGCAACGACGGTGAATAACTAGAAGACACCTGGCGCAACAGTATCGGGGCGTCACACCATCCATCTGCGGCGGCGCTGCCGCCCGGCGACCGTTCCGGCACTTCCCTAGCCTATCCTCGCACCGCGGAGGCTTCCTCCGCCTCCCTGTAGTCACCGCTGCCCCTCGTGTGCGGCGGTCCTCCGACGAACAGCGTGCGGCCGCTCGCTGCCACTCGGCGCCCGTAAGGTATGTATTGTTCAAGCTTCATGAATTTGGTGCATGTTGATTGTAGTTTTTATAGCCTAGTATTCACATTGTAGATGAGTTCGTTGTATGATTCTTCTAAAGAAGAATTTGATATGGAAGAGGAGGAGGATCTTGCAATGATCCTAGCTATGCACATCAATAAAAAACCGAAGCACGGTGGTTAGGTTATGGGTTGGCAGCAAATTTGGAGGGATAGGATCGATGCCCATAACAGATTGATGAGGCACTATTGCATGGAGAATCCCACATACCCGAAGTCATACATTTGTCGCCGGTTTAGGATGAGCACCGAGTTGTTCAGGCGCATTGCCGAGAAACTAGCGAGCCATGACCGGGTTTTTCAGCAAAGGAGGAATGCCACCGGAGAGCTCGGGCATAGCACCTTTCAGAAGGTGATAGCCGCTTTGCGTATGTTGGCATACGTTATCTAGGCTGATCTAGTTGATGATCACTTGGCTATGGGTGAGCCAAACCATCATGTGTGTAAAGCGCTTCGCAATCGGAATTGTGCAAGTGTTTGGCCAGGAGTATTTGAGATCTCCCAATGCTGAAGACGTGCATGGCTATTGGAGATGAACAAAGCTTGCGGCTTCCCATGTATGCTTGGCTCTATAGATCCAAAGGCATGGCATGGGAAATTCCAAGACCAAAAAAGGGTTCCACTATAACCCTTGAATTGGTGGCCGATCAAGAGACTTGGATTTGGCATGCTTTCTTTGAAATGCCTGGATCTTTGAATGACATCAATGGTGTCCATCGGTCACCACTGATGAATAAGATTACAAATGGTGATTTGCCACCGGTGCAGTTTGTAGAAAATGGTCGTACATACAACTATGCCTATTATCTTGCGAATGGCATCTACCCAAAGTGGCAAACATTTGTGAAGCCGTTGAAAAAATCAGAAGGTAAGAAAAATCTTGATTTCCACAATGCTCAAGCGGCGGCTAGAAAATATGTGGAGAGAGCTTTTGGGATTTTCCAAGCCCAATTTGCTATTGTGAGAGGACCGGCTAGATTTTGGGGTCAAAAAATGCTTTGGTACATCATGCACGCTTCTGTGATCATGCACAACATGATCATCGAGAATGAGCGTGGTCAAGATATAAACTACTCTCAGTATGAGCTCTTGGGACATCTCGTGCGAGTGCGATGGAGGGTTGAAAGGGTGGCCTGTTTTGTTGCCTCCTATCATGCCATTCGACGTCCCGCAGCGCATGATGATCTTCAGGAGGATCTCATTGAGGAGTGACGGGCATGAAATGGGCGACAAATAGTATCATGATTTGTGCGTTCGATGTTGTATTGTTGAGCTATTTGTTGTGTTATATTGAACTATTTGTTGTATTGAACGATAAACTATTTGTTTGAGTTGTAATAACGAAATTGAACTATTTATTGTTGATTTATTTTGTTTGTGTTGATATTTTTGCTTGTGTTTGGAATGCATATATTGTTTGTGCGAGAGTCGTGCGCGCTGCATTTTTGCGCGCTACTGGAGCCAGCGTTGCCCGCCGCGCCAAATCAGGCGATGGGCTCACGATAAAGTAGTTTTTAGCGTGCGACGCGTTTTGCGGCTGTTGGAGATGCTCTAATTAACTTTAGCCTACATTATGATCTTTGTATGTAGATTTCTGATTTCCTTCACAATACAATACACAATCCACTACTGAGGATGTTCCACCCTACTCTCATATGATGGAAAATTCTTGTTGATCAAATATGTGTTCTTCTTATTGCCTATTTTTTCACAAATACGTGTAGCATGCGTATCATCTACTCCCTCTGTAAAGAAATATAAGAGTGTTTAGATCACCACTTTAATGATCTAAATGCTCTTATATTTCTTTATGGAGAGAGTACTATTAAAGAGGAGAAAGGGATATAGGCAATCACTTACACATAAGGGCACCCGTACATCCACATGTCCACCTAAACAAAAGATGTAACCGAACTACTCGATACTTGCCCATGCGTCCATCTATCCTAAGAACTCATTGATATCTCCTTTTATCAATCTAGCTGCACGCCAAGCCCTCCCTTCAAGCTCCACTCGGCGAGATACCTCTTTAGTATCCGGAGTTGCACCGTCGAATAAAACTGCATTGCGATGTTTCCATAGTTCCAAGAGCACTAGTAGCAAAATTGTGATGTCATTCTTCATCTTCTGCCCCTCCTTGACTTTATTCAAACACCACAGTTGGAGTGTATATTCAGTGGTGGGAGCCTATGTCAGCATCCTCATCGGCACATACGCTCGGAACCATACTTCTCTAGCGAACACATGTCATAAGTATGTGAACCATGGTTTCCTCTTCCTGATGGCACAATGGGCAGGAGTCTTGGTGAGGTAGACCCCTCCTTGATAGTCTATATGACGTCGAGCATCTGTTCCGGAGTGCTAGCCAGGAAAAGAACCGGCATCGCAAAGGTGCATGAGGCTTCCAAGTAAAATCAGCAGTAGGGACAACTTCTTGGCCGGCGAACTTTGCCGCATACGCTGATCAGATGGAGAAGTCGCCTTATCTCTCCCAGGACCATCTTATTTCGTCGGTGGTTCCTTCTCGAAGGGCTACTCCCACCACCCGCGTCCACAGGTCAAGTACTCTAGTATGGTTTCAAGCTCCAGCTCAAGCCCAATATCTCTAGCCCAATCCTGGTTATTGATGGCCGAGCACACACATCGTGTGCGTCGAACCCTCATCGGGACCTATGAATGTACCCTTGGCGCTACCTCCTAGATGTGAAAATCGTCAAGCCATCCATCTTCCCAAAACAGTGTGCTCTCGCCATCACCCAAAGTCCTCATCATCCTTTTTCTTGGATGGTTTAGGAGGAAAAGGCATGGGTTTCTGAACCCGTGGCTCTCTTTCTTTACCGTGCTTCCTAGCAATGAAGTCTCTCTTATCATAACGTTGATTCTTTGATTGTGGTTTATCAAGATCAAACAGCAGGTTCAATCTCTACATCATTGTAATTACTAGGTTGAGCATCAACATGAACATCATCATTAACATTATCACTAGGTTCATGTTCATTACCAAACTGTGTTTCAGCATCAGAAATAGAAATATCATTGGGATTCTTAGGTATGTCTACAATAGGTTCACTAGAAGGATGCAAAGTCCTATCATTTTCTTTTTTTGCTTCTTAGAAGAACTAGGTGCATCAACATTAGTTCTCTGAGAATCTTGCGTCAATTCTCTTGGGGTGACCCTCAGGATACAAAGGTTCCTGAGTCATTTTACCCCCTCTAGTCATAACTCTAATAGCATTATCATTTTTCTTATTATTTAATTCATTGAGCAAATCATTTTGAGCTTGAAGCACTTGTTCTACTTGAGTGGTAACCATAGAAGCATGTTTACTAAAGTTTATTCACCTTTAACTCTAGACATATAATCACTCAAGTGTTCAATCATATATTACGTTTCAATTCTACACATAAGCATTGAAGTTTTCTTGTTTAACAATAAAATTATCAAACTCATAAGCATTGGCTAGCAGACTTTATGAGGAATATCACCTTCATCAACTATAGAGAATTTACCTTTACTACCTGTGTCGGGTTATCAAGACCATGTATTTCTTCAATAGGTGGTAAATTCTTAACATCTTCAGCTTTAATACCTTTTCTTTCATAGATTTCTTTGCCTCTTGCATATCTTTAGGACTGAGAATAGAATACCCCTTTTCTTCGGAGTTGCTTAGGAGTTAGTTTAGGAAGTGTCCGATCATTTTCATTACTCAACATATTATTCAATAGCAATTCAGCTTGATCAACAGTTCTTTCCCTGAAAACACAACCAGCACAACTATCCAGGTGGTCTCTAGAAGCATTGGTTAGTCCATTATAAAAGATATCAAGTATTTCATTTTTTTGAGAGGATGATCAGGCAAAGCATTAAGTAATGGGAGAAGCCTCCCCCAAGCTTGTGGGAGACTCTCTTCTTCAATTTGCATAAAATTATATATTTCCCTTAAGGTAGCTTGTTTCTTATGAGCGGGGAAATATTTAGCAGAGAAGTAATAAATCATATCCTGGGGACTACGCACACAACCAAGATCAAGAGAATTAAACCATATTTTAGCATCACCCTTTAATGAGAACGGAAATAACTTAAGGATAAAGTAATAGCGAGTTTTCTCATTATTAGTGAACAGGTTGGCTATATCATTTAATTTAGTAAGATGTGCCACAACAGTTTTAGATTCATAGCCATAAAAAGGATCAGATTTAACCAAAGTAATTAACTCAGGATCAACAGAGAAATCATAATCCTTATCATATATACAAATAGGTGAAGTAGCAAAATCAGGGTCATATTTCATTCTAGCATTCAAAGATTTTTCTTTAAGCTTAGCTAACAGTTTCTTAAGACCATATCTATCATTGCAAGCCTAAAAGTATCTAGCAGTTTCTTCATCCATAAAATAACCCTTAGGCACATCATGCAATTCATATCAAGGGGGAGAATCTTCATCATCACTTTCATCAATATTATCAGTTTCAATAATTTCATTCTCTCTAACCCTAGCAATTTGTTCATCAAGAAATTCACCTAATGGCACAGTATTATCAAGCATAGAAGTAGTTTCATCATAAGTATCATGCAAAGCAGAAGTGGCATCATCAATAACATGCGACATATCAGAATGAATAGCAGGTAGGTGTCGCAAGTTTACTCATAACAGAAGGTGAATCAAGTGCAGAGCTAGATGGCAGTTCCTTACCTCCCCTCGTGGTTGAGGGAAAAATCTTGGTTCTTTTATCTTTCAAGTTCTTCATAGTGATCAGCAGATATAAATCCCAAGTGAATCAAAGAATAGAGCTATGCTCCCCGGCAACGGTGCCAGAAAATAGTCTTGATAACCCACAAGTGTAGAGGATCGCAACAGTTTTTGAGGGTAGAGTATTCAACCCAAATTTATTGGTTCGACACAAGGGGAGCCAAAGAATATTCGTAAGTATTAGCAGTTGAGTTGTCAATTCAACCACACCTAGAAACTTAATATATGCAGCAAAGTATTTAGTAGCAAAGTAATATGATAGTAGCAGTAACGGTAGCAAAGTAATAGTTTTGGTTTTATAGTGATTGTAACAGTAACAACGGAAAAATAAATAAGTAAAGATCAATATATGAAAAGCTCGTAGGCAATGGATCAGTGATGGATAAGTATGTCGGATGTGATTCCTCATGCAACAGTTATAACATAGGGTGACACAGAACTAGCTCCAGTTCATCAATGTAATGTAGGCATGTATTCCGAATATAGTCATACATGCTTATGGAAAAGAACTTGCATGACATCTTTTGTCCTACCCTCTCATGGCAGTGGGGCCCTATTGGAAACTAAGGGATATTAAGGCCTCCTTTTAATAGAGTACCGGACCAAAGTATTAACACTTAGTGAATACTTGAACTCCTCAAACTACGGTCATCATCGGTAAGTATCCTGATTATTGTCACTTCGGGGTTAACGGATCATAACACATAATAGGTGACTATAGACTTGCAAGATAGGATCAAGAACTCGCATATATTCATGAAAACATAATAGGTTCATATCTGAAATCATGGCACTCGGGACCCAGTGACAAGCATTAAGCATAGCAAAGTCATAGCAACATCAATCTCAGAACATAATGGATACTAGGGATCAAACCCTAAAAAAACTAACTCGATTACATGATAAATCTCATCCAACCCATCACCGTCCAGCAAGCCTACGATGGAAATTACTCATGCACGGCGGTGAGCATCATGAAATTAGTGATGGAGGAAGGTTGATGGTGACGATGGCGACGGATTCCCCTCTCCGGAGCCCCGAGCGGACTCCAGATCAGCCCTCCCGAGAGAGATTAGGGCTTGGCGGCGGCTCCATATCGTAAAACGCGATGAACCCTTCGCTCTGATTTTTTTTCTCCCCAAACGTGAATATATAGGGTTGGAGTTGAGGTCGGTGGAGCACCAGGGAGCCCACGAGGCAGGGGGTGCCTAGGGGGTAGGCGCGCCCCCACCCTCGTGGACAGCGTCTGGGCCCCCGGCCTTGATTTCTTCGCCAGTATTTTTTATATATTCCACAAATATTCTCCGTTGATTTTCAGGTCATTCCGAGAACTTTTATTTCTGCACAAAAATAACACCATGGCAATTCTGCTGAAAACAGCGTCAGTCCGGGTTAGTTCCATTCAAATCATGCAAGTTAGAGTCCAAAACAAGGGCAAAAGTGTTTAGAAAAGTAGATACGATGGAGATGTATCAACTCCCCCAAGCTTAAACCTTTGCTTGTCCTCAAGCAATTTAGTTGATAAACTAAAAGTGATAAAGAAAAACTTTTACAAACTCTGTTTGCTCTTGTTGTTGTAAATATGTAAAGCCAGCATTCAAGTTTTCAGCAAAGATTATGAACTAACCATATTTACAATAACATTTAGGTCTCATGTTTACTCATCTCAATGACATAATCAACTAGCGGGCAATAATAGTAAATCTCGGATGACAGCACTTTCTCAAAACAATCATAATATGATATAACAAGATGGTATCTCGCTAGTCCTTTCTGAGACCTCAAAACATAAATGTAGAGCACCTCTGAAGATCAAGGGCTGACTGGAAATTGTAATTCATGGTAAAAGAGATCCAGTCACAGTCATACTCAATGTAAACTAATAATAATACATGCAAATGATAGCGGTGCTCTCCAACTAGTGCTTTTTAATAAGAGGATGATGACTCAACATAGAAGTAAATAGATAGGCCCTTCGCAGAGGGAAGCAGGTATTTGTAGAGGTGCCAGAGCTCGGTTTTGAAGTAGAGATGAATAATATTTTGAGCGGTATACTTTCATTGTCAACATAACAACCGAGAGATCTCGATATCTTCCATGCTACACACATTATATGCGGTTCCCAAGTAGAATGGTAAAGTTTATACTCCCCCACCACCAACAAGCATCAATCCATGGCTTGCCAGAAACAACGGGTGCCTCCAACTAACAACAATCCTGGGGGAGTTTTGTTTGCAATTATTTTGATTTGGTTTGAGCATGGGACTGGGCATCCCGGTGACCATTCATTTTCTCGTGAGTGAGGAGCGGAGTCCACTCCTCTTGAGAATAACCCGCCTAGAATGGAAGATACAGACAGCCCTAGTTGATACATGAGCTATTCGAGCATACAAAACAGAATTCCGTTTGAAGGTTTAGAGTTTGGCACATACAAATTTACTTGGAACGGCAGGTAGATACCGCATATAGGAAGGTATGGTGGACTCATATGGAATAACTTTTGGGGTTTATGGAAGTGGATGCACATGCAGTATTCCCGCTTAGTACAAGTGAAGGCTAGAAAGAGACTGGGAAGCGACCAGCTAGAGAGTGACAACAGTCATGAACATGCACTAAAATTAATCAACACTGAATGCAAGCATGAGTAGGATATAATTCACCATGAACATAAATATCGTGGAGGCTATGTTGATTTTGTTTCAACTACATGCATGAACATGTGCCAAGTCAAGCCACTCGAATCGTTCAAAGGAGGATACCACCCTATCATACCACATCACAACCATTTTAATAGCATGTTGGCACGCAAGGTAAACTATTATAAACTCCTAGCTACTTAAGCATGGCATGAGCAACTATAATCTCTAATTGTCATTGCAAACATGTTTCATTCATAATAGGCTGAATTAGGAATGATGAACTAATCATATTTACAAAAACAAGAGAGGTCGAGTTCATACCAGCTTTTCGCATCTTAATCAGTCCATCATATATCGTCATTATTGCCTTTCACTTGCACAACCGAATAGTGTGGATAATAGTAATAGTGCACGTGCATTGGACTAAGCTGGAATCTGCAAGAGTTCAATTCAAGGGAGAAGACAAGGTAATATGCGCTCTTTGTTAGATCAACAATAATGCATAAGAGAGCCACTCAACATTTTCATTAAGGTCTTCTCCTCTCGACCCCCAAAGAAAAGAAATAAAACTATTTACACGGGAAAGCTCCCAACAAGCAAAAGAAGAACGAGAAATCTTTTGGGGTTTTCTTTTTAATAATTACTAACTACAGGCATGGAGAGTAAACTAGCTAAAAGCTACAACTATTTTTTTGGTTTTTATTTAGGTTTTTCAAACACACAAGAAGAAAGCTTAAACAGGAAATAAACTTGCATGGATGATACAATGAAAAAGTATGAACACCGACAACTAGCATGAGTGTGTGAACATGAATGTAATGTCGGTGAGAGATATGTACTCCCCCAAGCTTAGGCTTTTGGCCTAAGTTGGTCTATGGCCATGGCTGGCCTGGTGGAAATCCAAAGCTGTAACTGGGGTCGTACTGAGATGCAGCAGCTATTGCCTCACGGGCTACAGCTTGGAGGCGGGCTACCTCCGTCCTCCTCTCGTACTCGTTCGCCTCCTCCCTGGTTATAACATATCTCCCTTTTGTCTGCAAGTCAAAGAAAGCAGGAGTAGGGAGAGCAACATGGACGGTGCGCCGTCTGTCAAAGATTAGTCGGTACTAGAGGAACTGATCGTTCCTCTCAACAAACTGATGACGAACCATAGCATTATAGTCTAGATAAGTAGGAGGTAACTCAATATCATTCTCATGAATGGGTATCTCTAGAAAATTAGCTACATGATTTGCATAAATTCCACCAAACAGGCCTCCAGTTAAACTATTAAGATGCAACCTACGTGCAACAATAGCCCCCAAGTTGTATTGTTTATCACCCAATACCGCACTCTTGAGGACACTAAGATTTGGAACGCACATGTGGCATGCCTCATATTTACCGTTAATGCATCTACCCACGAAGAGAGCAAAATAATGTATGGCAAGAAAATGAATGCTCCCTATGGTAGCTCGTGTTATTTCACTAGATTCCCCCACAGTGATACTAGCCAGAAAGTCTTTAAATTCAGATTTGCGAGGATCACTAACACTACACCACTGAGGGAGTTTACAAGCAGTATTAAAATCTTCTAAGTCCATGGTATAAGATTTATCATAGAGATCAAATAGGATAGTGTGAGAATTACGTGATGATGTAAATTTAAACCTTCTCACAAATGAATCAGTTAGGTAGAGGTATTGCGGGCACTTATCTGACACGAAGTCCTCAAGATCAGCGTTATGCACATACGCGTCAAATTCCTCCTTAATTCCTGCTTGGACCATAAAATCTTCTGACGGCCATTCACAAGGCCGCACTTGAGCTTCTCTTGGTAGTTCATAGTCCGGCTCACGTATCGCGGGCCTGGGTCCTTGCTTCCTTGAGGAACCACCTTGTTACATTTTCCTAAACATATTTCTTCCTCTAAAAAATTTCTAAAAATTTTAGTGACTCAAAATAAAAGTGAACCAAACTCAACAAAATTGATAGCAACTACTCCTACAAGTGCCTAGAGGCCATATCATGCATTAGAGCTACTTGGGACCAAATAAGTTTGGCATGCAAACTCAAGAACAGGGTCACCTAAGCAGCAAAATTTTGCAATAAATAAAGCACTAGAACAAAAACTAATTGGACCATTGGAGGAGTCACACACCGAAGAACAATCCCCCAAAGCAGCTTTGTGAATGGAGCTTTGAGGAAGGAGATCGAAAATGGCAGCAAGATGAGCTAGAACTCGGGTTTGAGTTGGTGGATGATTTTTTCTAGAGGAAGACGAAGTGTGTGGGTGCAAGAATAAGTGGAGGGGGCCCATGTGGGGTCCACGAGGCAGCGGGCGCGCCTAGGGGGGTAGTGCGCGCCCTCCATCCTCGTGGGCACATGGTGAGGCCCCCTGGTGTGTTCTCAGTGCCAATAATTCTAATATTCCAGAAAAAATCATATTTAATTTTTAGGACATTTGGAGAACTTTTATTTTCGGGGTATTTTTTATTGCATGGATAATTCAGAAAACAGACAGAAAATACTATTTTTGCTTTATTTAAACTAAATAACAGAAATTAAAAAAAAAGGTACAAAAAGTTGTGCTTTCTAACTTCATCCATCTCATGCTCGTCAAAAGGAATCCACTAACAAGGTTGATCAAGTCTTGTTAACAAACTCATTCCGAATCACATGAAACCGGAGAAATTTTGAATAACACTAGGTTACCTCAAAGGGGATGTGCACGTCCCCAACAATAAGAATATCATATTTGTTCTTGACAGTAGGAAGAGGGAATTCAAAACCTCCAATAGTAATCGTTGAAATTTTTCCAATAGAATTGATATTATGGACTTGAGGTTGTTTCCTCAGAAAGTGTACTGTATGCTCATTACCATTAACATGAAAAGTGACATTGCCTTTGTTGCAATCAATAACAGCCCCTGCAGTATTCAAAAAGGGTCTTCCCGGAATAATAGACATACTATAGTCCTCGGGAATATCAAGAATAACAAAGTTCGTTAAAATAGTAACGTTTGCAACCACAACAGGCACATCCTCGCAAATACCGACAGGTATAGCGGTTGATTTATCGGCCATTTGCAAAGATATTTCAGTAGGTGTCAACTTATTCAATTCAAATCTACGATATAGAGAGAGAGGCATAACACTAACACCGGCTCCAAGATCACAAAAGGCAGTTTTAACATAGTTTCTTTTAATGGAGCATGGTATAATTGGTATTCCTGGATCTCCAAGTTTCTTTTGTATTTCACCTGTAGAAGTGTAATTAGCAAGCATGGTGGAAATTTCAGCTTTCGGTATCTTTCTTTTATTAGTAACAATATCTTTCATATACTCAGCATAAGGATTCATTTTAAGCATATCAGTCAAATGCATACGCAAAAAGATAGGTCTAATCATTTCAGCAAAGCGCTCAAAATCCTCATCATCCTTTTTCTTGGATGGTTTAGGAGGAAAAGGCATGGGTTTCTGAACCCATGGTTCTCTTTCTTTACCGTGCTTCCTAGCAACGAAGGTCTCTCTTATCATAACGTTGATTCTTTGATTGTGGTTTATCAAGATCAAACAGCAGGTTCAATCTCTACATCATTGTAATTACTAGGTTGAGCATCAACATGAACATCATCATTAACATTATCACTAGGTTCATGTTCATTACCAGACTGTGTTTCAGCATCAGAAATAGAAATATCATTGGGATTCTTTAGTATGTCTACAATAGGTTCACTAGGAAGGATGCAAAGTCCTATCATTTTCTTTTTCTGCTTTCTTAGAAGAACTAGGTGCATCAACATTAGTTTCTCTGAGAATCTTGCTCAATTCTCTTGGGGTGACCCTCAGGATACAAAGGTTCCTGAGTCACTTTACCCTCTATAGTCATAACTCTAAAAACATTATCATTTTTCTTGTTATATAATTCATTGAGCAAATCACTTTGAGCTTTAAGCACTTGTTCTACTTGAGTGGTAACCATAGAATCATGTTTACTAATAAGTTTAAGTTCACCTTTAACTCTAGACATATAATCACTCAAGTGTTCAATCATATAAGCATTGCGTTTCAATTATCTACCAACATAAGCATTGAAGTTTTCTTGTTTAACCATAAAGTCGTCAAACTCATCCAAGCATTGGCTAGCAAACTTAGTAGATGGGATTTCAGCTTTATCAAATCTATAGAGAGAATTTACCTTTACTACCTGTGTCGGGTTATCAAGACCATGTATTTCTTCGATAGGTGGTAAATTCTTAACATCTTCAGCTTTAATACCTTTTTCTTTCATAGATTTCTTTGCCTCTTGCATATCTTCAGGACTGAGAAATAGAATACCCCTTTTCTTCAGAGTTGGCTTAGGAGTTGGTTCAGGAAGTGTCCAATTATTCTCATTACTCAACATATTATTCAATAGCAATTCAGCTTGATCAACAGTTCTTTCCCTGAAAACACAACCAGCACAACTATCCAGGTGGTCTCTGGAAGCATCGGTTAGTCCATTATAAAAGATATCAAGTATTTCATTTTTCTTGAGAGGATGATCAGGCAAAGCATTAAGTAATTGGAGAAGCCTCCCCCAAGCTTGTGGGAGACTCTCTTCTTCAATTTGCACAAAATTATATATTTCCCTTAAGGCTTGTTTCTTATGAGCGGGGAAATATTTAGCAGAGAAGTAATAAATCATATCCTGGGGACTACGCACACAACCAGGATCAAGAGAATTAAACCATGTTTTAGCATCACCCTTTAATGAGAACGGAAACAACTTAAGGATAAAGTAATAGCGAGTTTTCTCATCATTAGTGAACAGGGTGGCTATATCATTTAATTTAGTAAGATGTGCCACAACAGTTTCAGATTCATAGCCATAAAAAGGATCAGATTCAACCAAAGTAATTAACTAAGGATCGACAGAGAAATCATAATCCTTATCAGAAATATAGATAGGTGAAGTAGCAAACGCAGGGTCATATTTCATTCTAGAATTCAAAGATTTTTCTTTAAGCTTAGCTAATAATTTCTTAAGATCATATCTATCATTGCAAGCTAAAAAGTCTCTAGCAGATTCTTCATCCATAACATATCCCTCAGGCACAATGGGCAATTCATATCTAGGGGGAGAATCTTCATCATCACTTCCATCAATATTATCAGTTTCAATAATTTCATTCTCTCTAACCCTAGCAAGTTGTTCATCAAGAAATTCACCTAGTGGCATAGTATTATCAAGCATAGAAGTAGTTTCATCATAAGCATCATGCAAAGCAGAAGTGGCATCATCAATAACATGCGACATATCAGAATGAATAGCAGGAGTAGGTGTCGCAAGTTTACTCAAAATAGAAGGTGAATCAAGTGCAGAGCTAGATGGCAGTTCCTTACCTCCCCTCGTAGTTGAGGAAAAAACTTGGTTCTTTTATCTTTTAAGTTCTTCATAGTGATCAGCAGATATAAATCCCAAGTGAATCAAAGAATAGAGCTATGCTCCCCGGCAACGGCGCCAGAAAATAGTCTTGATAACCCACAAGTAGGATCGCAACAGTTTTCGAGGGTAGAGTATTCAACCCAAATTTATTGATTCGACACAAGGGGAGCCAAAGAATATTCTCAAGTATTAGCAGTGAGTTGTCAATTCAACCACACCTAGAAACTTAATATCTGCAGCAAAGTATTTAGTAGCAAAGTAATATGATAGTAGTGGTAACGGTAGCAAAAGTAATATTTTTGGGTTTTATAGTGATTGTAACAAGTAGCAACGGAAAAGTAAATAAGAAAAGCAATATATGAAAAGCTCGTAGGCAATGGATCGAGTGATGGATAATATGTCGGATGTGATTCATCATGCAACAGTTATAACATAGGGTGACACAGAACTAGCTCCAGTTCATCAATGTAATGTAGGCATGTATTCCGAATATAGTCATACATGCTTATGGAAAAGAACTTGCATGACATCTTTTGTCCTACCCTCCCGTCGGCAGGGGTCCTATTGGAAACTAAGGGATATTAAGGCCTCCTTTTAATAGAGTACCGGACCAAAGCATTAACACTTAGTGAATACATGAACTCCTCAAACTACGGTCATCACCGGTAAGTATCCCGATTATTGTCACTTCGGGGTTAACGGATTCATAACACATAATAGGTGTCTATAGACTTGCAAGATAGGATCAAGAACTCGCATATATTCATGAAAACATAATAGGTTCATATCTGAAATCATGGCACTCGGGACCCAGTGACAAGGCATTAAGCATAGCAAAGTCATAGCAACATCAATCTCAGAACATAATGGATACTAGGGATCAAACCCTAAAAAAACTAACTCGATTACATGATAAATCTCATCCAACCCATCACCGTCCAGCAAGCCTACGATGGAATTACTCATGCACGGCGGTGAGCATCATGAAATTAGTGATGGAGGAAGGTTGATGGTGACGATGGCGACGAATTCCCCTCTCTGGAGCCCCGAACGGACTCTAGATTAGCCCTCCCGAGAGAGATTAGGGCTTGGCGTCAGCTCTGTATCGTAAAACGTGATGAATCCTTCTCTATGATTTTTTTCCCCGAACGTGAATATATAGGGTTGGAGTTGAGGTCGGTGGAGCACCAGGGGGCCCACGAGGTAGGGGCGCGCCCCCCACCCTCGTGGACAGGCTGTGGGCCCCTGGCCTTGATTCCTTCACCAGTATTTTTTATATATTCCAAAAATATTCTCCGTTGATTTTCAGGTCATTCCGAGAACTTTTATTTCTGCACAAAAATAACACCATGGCAATCGTGCTGAAAACAGCGTCAGCCCGGGTTAGTTCCATTCAAATCATGCAAGCTAGAGTCCAAAACAAGGGAAAAAGTGTTTGGAAAAGTAGATACGATGGAGACGTATCAGGGGTTAGGTATGTTTCCATGGACTTGTGTGAAGAGGAAGATATCATACAACCCATGAAGAGGATGACATCAAGTGATGATCGTCATCAAGATTGCGGTGTGCAAGTTCAAGTGGAGCATCATGAAGAGATCACGTCCTTGATGCTTGCCGTCCATTCTGGTGACAATGGACTTGTGAAGATGTGCCAAGTAGTGGCTAACCCATAGTGGAGTATGGGGGAGCAATCTACTAGTCTTCATTAAGCTAGCGCAATCAAGAAAGGTGGTACAAGTTGAGGAGGTCAAGATCTTCATCACCTAGCTCAAATGGATTATGCACAAGGCAAAGGTTTGTCCTTGATAGGTTTCTATTTTACCGGTCTCATGGTGTTAGTTGGGAGACTGGATTATAGGATTGATAGTTGTACTAACAAGGGGGGCTCTAGAGTGAGTAGCTTATTCGTATCGTTCGTAGAGAGATCAAACCTTTGCATCATTGATACGTCTCCAACGTATCTATAATTTTTGATTGTTCCATGCTATTATATTATCAACATTGGATGTTTTATATGCATTTATATGCTATTTTATATGATTTTTGGGACTAACCTATTAACCCAGAGCCCAGTGTCAGTTTCTGTTTTCCCTTGTTTCAGTGTTTCGCAGAAAAGGAATATCAAACGGAGTCCAAACGGAATGAAACCTTTGGAAAAGTTATTTTTGGAAAGAAAGTAATACAGGAGACTTGGAGTGCATGTCAGGGGATCAATGAGGAGAGCACGAGGCAGGGGGGGCGCGCCCACCCCCCTGGGCACGCCCTCCACCCTCGTGGGCCCCTCATGGCTCCCCTGATGTATTTATTTCGCCTATATATATCCATATACCCTAAAACTATCGGGGAGCACAACAGATCGGGAGTTCCGTCGCCAGAAGCCTCCGTAGCCACCGAAAACCAATCTAGACCCGTTCCGGCACCCTGCCGGAGGGGGCAATCCCTCTCCGATGGCCATCTTCATCATCCCGGTGCTCTCCATGACGAGGAGGGAGTAGTTCTCCCTCGGGGCTGAGGGTATGTACCAGTAGCTATGTGTTTGATCTCTCTCTCTCATGCTCTTGAGGTGGTATGATCTTGATGTATCGCGAGCTTTGCTATTATAGTTGGATCTTATGATGTTTCTCCCCCTCTACTCTCTTGTAATGAATTGAGTTTTCCCTTTGAAGTTATCTTATCAGATTGAGTCTTTAAGGATTTGAGAACACTTGATGTATGTCTTGCATGGGACAACCGTGGTGACAATGGGTTATTCTATTGATTCACTTAATGTATGTTTTGGTGATCAACTTGCGGGTTCCGCCCATGAACCTATGCATAGGGGTTGGCACACGTTTTCGTCTTGACTCTCCGGTAGAAACTTTGGGGCACTGATACGTCTCCAACGTATCTACTTTTCCAAACACTTTTGCCCTTGTTTTGGACTCTAACTTGTATGATTTGAATGGAACTAACCCGGACTGACGTTGTTTTTAGTAGAATTGCCATCATGTTGTTTTATGTGCAGAAAACAAAAGTTCTCGGAATGACCCGAAACTCCACGAAATGTCTTACAATAAATAATAAAAAATCCTCGCCAAAGATGAAGACCAGGGGGCCCACACCCTTGCCACGAGGGTGGGGGTACCCCCCCTAGGGCGTGCCCCCTACCTCGTGGGCCCCCTGGAGACCTCCCGACTCCAACTCCAACTCTATATAACTGCTTTCGGGGAGAAAAAAATAAGAGAGAAGAAATCATTGCATTTTACGATACGGAGCCGCCGCCAAGCCCTAAAACCTCTCGGGAGGGCTGATCTGGAGTCCGTTCGGGGCTCCGGAGAGGGGGATTCGTCGCCGTCGTCATCATCAACCATCCTCCATCACCAATTTCATGATGCTCACCGCCGTGCATGAGTAATTCCATCGTAGGCTTGCTGGACGGTGATGGGTTGGATGAGATTTATCATGTAATCGAGTTAGTTTTGTTAGGGTTTGATCCCTAGTATCCACTATGTTCTGAGATTGATGTTGCTATGACTTTGCTATGCTTAATGCTTGTCACTAGGGCCCGAGTGCCATGATTTCAGATCTGAACCTATTATGTTTTCATCAATATATGAGTGTTCTTGATCCTATCTTGCAAGTCTATAGTCACCTATTATGTGTTATGATCCGTTAACCCCGAAGTGACAAAAATCGGGATACTTACCAGTGATGACCGTAGTTTGAGGAGTACATGTATTCACTATGTGTTAATGCTTTGTTCCGGTTCTCTATTAAAAAGAGACCTTAATATCCCTTAGTTTCCACTAGGACCCCGCTGCCATGGGAGGGTAGGACAAAAGATGTCATGCAAGTTCTTTTCCATAAGCATGTATGACTATATTCGAAATACATGCCTACATTACATTGACGAATTGGAGCTAGTTCTGTGTCATTCTATGTTATGACTGTTACATGATGAACCACATCCGGCATAATTATCCATCATTGATCCGATGCCTACGAGCTTTCCATATACTAGTTTACGCTAATTTACTTTCCCGCTGCTATTGTTACAATCACTACAAAATACCAAAAACATTACTTTGCTTCCGTTACTCTTTTGTTACCGTTACCATCACTATCATATTACTTTGCTACTAAACACTTTGCTGCAGATACTAAGTTTCCAGGTGTGGTTGAATTAACAACTCAGCTGCTAATACTTGAGAATATTCTTTGGCTCCCCTTGTGTCGAATCAATAAATTTGGGTTGAATACTCTACCCTCGAAAGTTGTTGCGATCCCCTATACTTGTGGGTCATCAAGACTAATTTCTGGCGCCGTTGCCGGGGAGCATAGCTCTATTCTTTGAGTCACTTGGGATTTATATCTGCTTATCATTATGAAGAACTTGAAAGATCCAAGAACCAAGATTTATCCCTCAACTACGAGGGGAGGTAAGGCACTTGATTCACCTTCTGTTTTGAGTAAGCTTGCGACGCCTAAAACTGCTTCTGCTATTCGTTCTGATATGTCGCATGTTATTGATGATGCCACTTCTGCTATACATGATACTTATGATGAAACTACTTCTATGCTTGATACTACTATGCCACTTGGTGATTTTCTCGAGGAATGACTTGCTAGGGCTAGAGAGATTGAAAATATTGAATCTGATTATGAAGATGAAAGTGATGATGAAGAATCACTTGTTATTCCTGAGGGTTATTTATTTGATCAAGAAGCTTCTTTATCTATTTTAGCTTGCAAAGATAGATATGAACTCAAAAGGTTATTAGCTAAATGGAATAAGCAATCTCTAAATGCTAGGATGAGACATGACCCTGCTTTTGCTACTTCACCTATATTTTCCTCCCAAACACGGTAAGGAAAGAGAGCCTTGGGTTCAGAAACCCATGCCTTTTCCTCCCAAACCATCCAAGAAAAAGGATGATGAGGATTTTAAGCGCTTTGCTGAAATGATTAGACCTATCTTTTTGCATATGCGATTAATTGATATGCTCAAAACTAATCCTTATGCTAAGTACATGAAAGATATTATTACAAATAAAAGAAAGATACTAGAAGCTGAAATTTCCACCATGCTTGCTAATTATACTTTTAAGGGTGGAATACCAAAGAAACTTGGAGATCCAGGAGTACCTACTATACCATGCTCCATTAAAAGAAACTATGTTAAAACTTCTTTATGTGATCTTGGAGCCGGTGTTAGTGTTATGCCTCTCTCTTTATATCGTAGACTTGACTTGAATAAGTTGACACCCACTGAAATATCTTTGCAAATGGCTGATAAATCAACTGCCATATCTGTCGGTATTTGTGAGGATGTGCATGTTGTGGATGCAAACGTTACTATTTTAACGGGCTTTGTTATTCTTGATATTCCCGAGGACGATAGTGTGTCTATTATTCTTGGAAGACCTTTTCTTAATACTGCAGGGGCTGTTATTGATTGCAACAAAGGCAATGTCACTTTTTATGTTAATGGCAATGAGCATACGGTACATTTTCCAAGGAAACAACCTCAAGTTCATAGTATCAATTCTATCGGAAAAATTCCATCGATTATATTTGGAGGTTTTGAATTTCCTCTTCCTACTGTCAAGAAGAAATATGATATACTTATTATTGGGGATGTGCATATCCCCGTTGAGGTAACCTAGTGTTATTCGAAATTTCTCTGGTTTCATGTTAATCGGAATGAGTTTGTTAACAAGACTTGATCAACCTTGTTAGTGGGTTCCTTTTGATGAGCATGAGATGGATGAAACTAGAAGCACAACTTTCTGTACCCTCTCTATACTTTCTGTTATTTAGTTGAAATAAAGTAAAAATAAATAATTTTCTGTATGTTATCTGATTATCCATGCAATATAAAAATACCTCGAAAATAAAAGTTCTCCAAATGCACTGAAAATTAAATATGATTTTTTCTAGAATATTTGAGGATTTATGGAACAAAGAACACACCAGGGGGGGCAACCACCTTGCCACGAGGGTGGAGGGCGCGCCCACCCCCCTAGGGCACGCCCCCCTGCCTCGTGGGCCCACGGTGGCCCTCCTCCACTTATTCCTGCACCCATCCTCCTCTTCTTCCTCCCACAAATACGAAAAACCAACTCAAGCACGAGTCCAAGCTCGTTTTGCTGCCATTTTCGATCTCCTTGCTCAAGGCACCTCTCACAAAACTGCTTGGGGAGATTGTTCCTTGGTATGTGACTCCTCCATTGGTCCAATTAGTTTTTGTTCTAGTGCTTTATTCATTGCAAATTTTTGCTGCTTATGTGACCCTATTCTTGAGCTTGCATGTCAAATTTATATGGTCAAAAGTAGTTTTGATGCATGATATAGGCCCTAGGCACTTGTAGGAGTAGTTTCTATCAATACTGAGTTTGGTTTACTTTTATTTTGAAGTTACTAATTTTTTTTAGAATTTTTCAGAGGAAGAAAAATGCTTAGGAAGATGTTCCAAGGTGGTTCTTCAAAGAAGCAAGGACCCAGGCTTGCAATCGTGATGCTGACGAAGAGCCACCAAGAGACGCTCCAGTGCGTCCTTGCGAGTGGCCTTCTGAAAATTTTATGGATCGAGCGGGAATAAAAGAAGAACTCAACACATATTTGCATAGCGCTGATCTTGTGAGCTTCGAGGAAGAGAAGTGCAGTCAGTATCATAACCTCACTAGTTCCTTTGTGAGGAGGTTTGAATTTTCCACTTCACGTAATTCTCCAACTGTCCTGTTTGATCTTTATGATAAATCTTATACCATGTACTTAGAGGATTTTACCACTGCATGCAAACTTCCACAATATGGTAGTGTTAGGGATCCCCCTAAATCTGAATTTAGAAACTTTCTTGCTAGTATAACTATAGGGGAATCTAGAGATATAACGCAAGCTACCATAGGGAGCATTCACTTTCCTGCTATACATTATTTTGCTCTCTTCATAGGTAGGTGCATAAATGCTAAGGATGAAGCATGTCACATGTGTGTCCCTAACCTTAGCATTCTCAGGAGTGCTGTGTTAGGAGACCAATCTTATCATATGGGAGCCATTGTAGCTCGTAGGTTGCATCATAATAGACGTAATGGAGATTTCTTTGGTGGAATTTATGCAACCCGCGTAGCTAATTTTCTTGGTATAGATGTGCGCGAAGATGAACGAATCACCTCTCCAGTGCCGACTAATCTTTGACAGACGCCGTGCTGTCCATATTACTCTCCCTGCTCCTGCTTTCTTTGATTATCAGGCAAGAGGAGGATATACTATTACCAGAGAGGAGGCAGATGAGTACGAGAGGAGAGAAGAGGCTGCTCGTCGCCACGCTGCAGCTCAGCAGACGATAGCTGCTGCATCACAGTACGAGCCCAACTATTATTATGGATATCAGTCAGGCCAGCCGTGGCCATAGACCAACTTAGGCCAAAAGCCTAGGCTTGGGGGAGTACGTATTTCTCACCGACATTACATTTATGTTCACACACACTCATTGCTAGATGTCGGTGCTCATACTTTTTCATTGTATCATCCATGCTAGTTTATTTCCTTTTATGTTTTCTTCTTGTGTTTTTAATAAACCTTAAGAAAAACCAAAAAAAATTAGTTGTACCTTTTAATTAATTTACTTTCCATGCTTGTAGTAGTAATAAAAAAGAAAACCCAAAAAGATTTCCCGTTCTTCTTTTGCTTGTTGGGAGCTTTCCCGTGTAAATAGTTTTATTTCTTTTCTTTTCTTTGGCGGTCAGTAGGAGAAGACCATGATTAAATTGTTGAAATGGCTCTTATATGCATTATTGTTTATCTGACAAAAGAGCATATATTGCCTTGTCTTCTCCTGTTTATTGAATGCTCGCAGATTCCAGCTTAGTCCAATGCACGTGCACTCTTATTATTATTCACATCGTTCGGTCGTGCAAGTGAAAGGCAATTATGATGATATATGATGGACTGACTGAGATGAGAAAAGCTGGTACGAACTCGACCTATTTTGTTTTTGTAAATATGATGAGTTCATTGTTCTTGATTCGGCTTGTTATGAATAAACATGTTTGCAATGACAATTAGAGATCATAGTTGTCTGTGCCATGCTTGATTAGCTATGAGTTATAATGGTTTACCTTGCGTGCCAACATGCTATTGAGATGGTTATGATGTGGTATGATAGGGTGGTATCCTCCTCTGAATGATTTAAGTGACTTGACTTGGCACATGTTCACGCATGTAGTTGAAACAAATCAACATAGCCTTCACGATATTTATGTTCATGGTGGATTATATCCTACTCATGCTTGCATCCAATGTTTATTAATTTTAATGCATGTACATGGTTGTTGTCGCTCTCTAGTTGGTCGCTCCCCAGTCTTTTGCTAGCCTTCACCTGTACTAAGCGGGAATATTGCTTGTGCATCCAATCCCTTAAACCCCAAAGTTATTCCAGATGAGTCCACTATACCTTCCTATATGCGGTATCTACCTGCCGTTCCAAGTAAATTTGTATGTGCCAAACTCTAAACCTTCAAATAATCATCTTGTTTTGTATGCTCGAATAGCTCATGTATCAACTAGGGATGCCTGTATCTTCCATGCTAGGTGGGTTATTCTCAAGAGGAGTGGACTCCGCTCCTCACTCACGAGAAAATGGCTGGTCACTGGGATGCCCAGTCCCATGCTTTATGCAAACTAAATCAAAATAGTTGCAAAACAACCCCCCCCCGGGACCTGATGTATGTTGGAGGCACTCGTTGTTTCGAGCAAGCCATGGATTGATGTTTGTTGGTGGAGGGGGAGTATAAACATTACCATTCTGTTTGGGAACCGCCTATAATGTGTGTAGCATGGAAGATATCGCCATCTCTTGGTTGTTATGTTGACAGTGAAAGTATACCGCTCAAAATATTATTCACCTCTATTTCAAAACCGATCTCTGGCACCTCTACAAATCCCTGCTTCCCTCTGTGAAGGGCCTATATATTTTACTTGTATGCCGAGTCATCACCCTCTTATTAAAAGCACTAGCTGGAGAGCACCTCTGTCATTTGCATTCATTACTGTTAATTTATATTGGGTGTGACTATGATTGGATCTCTTTTACCATGAATTACAATGTCTAGTTAGTCCTTGATCTTTAAAAGTGCTCTACATTTATGTTTTGCGGTCTCAGAAAGGGCTAGCGAGATACCATCTTGTTATATCATATTATGATTGTTTTGAGAAAGTGTTGTCATCCGAGATTTATTATTATGGCTTGCTAGTTGATTATGCTATTGATATGGGTAATCATGAGACCTGAGAATTATTGCAAATGTGGTTAGTTATAATCTTTGCTGAAAACTTGAATGCTAGCTTGACATATTTACAACAACAAGAGCAAACAGAGTTTGTAAAAGTTTTTTTTTATTTCTTTCAGTTTGTCAACTGAATTGCTTGAGGACAAGCAAGGGTTTAAGCTTGGGGGAGTTGATACGTCTCCAATGTATCTACTTTTCCAAACACTTTTGCCCTTGTTTTGGACTCTAACTTGTATGATTTGAATGGAACTAACCCGGACGGACGTTGTTTTCAGCAGAATTGCCATGATGTTGTTTTATGTGCAGAAAACAAAAGTTCTCGGAATGACCTGAAACTCCACGGAATGTCTTACAATAAATAATAAAAAATCCTCGCCAAAGATGAAGACCAGGGGGGCCATACCCTTGCCACGACGGTGGGGGGCGCCCCCCCCCCCGGGCGCGCCCCCCTACCTCGTGGGCCCCCTGGAGATCTCCCGACTCCAACTCCAACTCTATATAACTGCTTTTGGGAAGAAAAAAATAAGAGAGAAGAAATCATCGCGTTTTACGATATGGAGCCACCGCCAAGCCCTAAAACCTCTCAGGAGGGCTGATCTGGAGTCCGTTCGGGGCTCCGGAGAGGAGGATTCGTCACCGTCGTCATCATCAACCATCCTCCATCACCAATTTCATGATGCTCACCGCCGTGCGTGAGTAATTCCATCGTAGGCTTGCTGGACGGTGATGGGTTGGATGAGATTTATCATGTAATCGAGTTAGTTTTGTTAGGGTTTGATCTCTAGTATCCAATTGAAAGTGCGTATATATCGACTAGAGGGGGGGTGAATAGGCGATTTTTATGAGAGTCTTCAAAACGTGGAAGTTATGAAGACAAACAGCAGAAATATGCCTATTACTATGCAGCGGAAGGTAGACTACACTAGGCAAGCCAAGGTCAAGTATCAAACAGAGTGAAAGCACAGTGACAAAAGCTGCAGTGTAATAAGGATCGAGGTAGGAAGATATTATGAAGCCAACAGATCATACACTCACGTTGTGAAGACAAAAGATAGAACAGACATGCAATGACTTCACAATGAGTGATCAGTAAGTAAAAGGAAGTGAAGATGAAACCAGTGACTCGTTGAAGACAATGATGGGGGGGGTGAATAGGCGATTTTTATGAGAGTCTTCAAAACGTGGAAGTTATGAAGACAAACAGCAGAAATATGCCTATTACTATGCAGCGGAAGGTAGACTACACTAGGCAAGCCATGGTCAAGTATCAACAGAGTGAAAGCACAGTGACAAATGGCTGCAGTGTAATAAGGATCAGGTAGGAAGATATTATGAAGCCAAACAGATCATATACTCACGTTGTGAAGACAAAAGATAGAACAGACATGCAATGACTTCACAATGAGTAATCAGTAAGTAAAAGGAAGTGAAGATGAAACCAGTGACTCGTTGAAGACAATGATGTGTTGGACCAGTTCCAGTTGCTGTGACAACTGTACGTCTGGTTGGAGCGGCTAGGTATGTAAACCTTAGGACACACAGTCCCGGACACCCAGTCCTGAACACGCAGCTCAGGACACCAAGTCCTCACCGTATTCTCCTTGAGCTAAGGTCACATAGTCCTCGCCCAATCACTCTGGTAAGTCTTCAAGGTAGACTCCCAAACCTTCACAGACTTCGTTCACTGGCAATCCAAAATGTCTCTTGGATGCTCAGAACGTGACGCCTAACCGTCTGGAGGATGCACAGTCCTCAAGTGTAATAAGTCTTCAGATCACACAGACAAGAAGACTTAAGTGATGCCCAATTCTCTCTGGCTCTGGGTGATTAGGGCTTTATCCTCACAAGGAATTCTCTCTCAAAGGCTTCGAGGTGGGTTGCTCTCAAACGACAAAAGCCGTACTCTCAATCTGAGCAGCCAACCGTTGATGGTTGTAGGGGGTGGGCTATTTATAGCCACTTGGCAACCCGACCTGATTTGTCCGAAATGACCCTGGGTCACTAAGGAACTGACGTGTCCGAACGGTCAGATTTCAAACTCACATGGCAACTTTACTTGGGCTACAAGCAAAGCTGACTTGTCCGGCTCTGGACAAGATTCGCTCTCATTGTCTTCACTCGAAGACATAGGTTTTTGTTTTAGGCATCACTTCAGTCATTCTGACTGGTTCTCCTGGACCCCACTTAACAGTACGGTGGTTCCTATGACTCAACACAACAGAAAAAGAACTACGTAAGATCTAAGTCTTCGAGCTCCATAGGCTTCATATCGTGTCTTCTCTTGTCATAGTCTTCAATGTGAATATCTTCATATACCACCTTTGACTTCAATGTCTTCATACATTTTTAGGGGTCATCTCTGGTAGTAAAACCGAATCAATGAGGGACTTCTACCTGTGTTATCCTGCAATTCTCACAAACACATTAGTCCCTCAACTAGGTTTGTCGTTAATACTCCAAAACCAACTAGGGGTGGCACTAGATGCACTTACAATCTCCCCCTTTTTGGTGATTGATGACAAACTAGTTGAAGTTTTCAACGGGGAATATAATCTATGAAATTGTAAAGGATAAGGAATTGTCTTCATAAGTTGCAAGGGCTCCCCCTGAAGATGTGCATATAAGTTAGTTTGCTTTTGGAATGCAAATGCACATGGTAGGTTGTACTTGTGGAGATCCACTTCAGCTTATGATGACAATCCACTATGCATGTGAAAGTATATGAAGATAATGACATGCATAATGGAAAATGGACGTCTGCAGAATGAGCTAAGTGCGGAATTTATCGTCGCACATGCGGAATTTATCTTCGCAAAACAAGGTGGCAAACAAGTAGCAGACGACCATCTAGTTTAAGTGCTACAACTCATAAGATCCAAATGTAGCAAAAAATGAGAGTTGTAAGCACGAATCAAAATATAAGGCACCCGCCCATATGAACCCGCTTGAAGACTATCAATATCTCATATGCTTCTCCCCCTTTTGTCAGTAATGACCAAAAAGGTTTGAAGACATAGAGTCTCTACGCGTTCCCATGAGGAGTAGGTGAAGTAGCAGGGTTGTTGGTGTTGGTTGGCGGTGCAGAAGAGCTTGGAGGTGCTGAAGCATATGGCGGTGAAGTAGCATCGTCTTCTTCCTCAATGATTCTGGCAGTGACTGTGGCAGCAGAGGAAGAGAACTCAGAATCTTCAAGGGATGGAGTTCCCAGCAGCACAGCTCTTCGAGGAGGTGTGGAGTCAAACTTGAATCTTTCAGTGAAGCCATCCTCTTGAAGATCAACTTCAGAAAGCATCATCGTTAGCCCTTTCCATGTGCGGCGACAGGTTTCATGTGCAACTAATGCATTCTTGGTGGCAAGATTTCGGATGCGATTTACATCCACCAAGAGGCTTTTCATCTGTCTCTTCAACCAGTCATGATGCCTATCCTGCTTTTGATGAAGGGCCACAAGAAGCTCTCGGTCGTTGAGAACACAAGTGCGCTTCTTGGGTCTTGAAGCAGTGGCACTGTTAGTTGAAGCAGGATGTGGTGCACGTGTAGTGCCAGCCAAATGATATACCCTGGAGATGGCTTCAACACCTTCAACGTTTTGAGTGAAGCTCTGGTGTTCTGCATTCTGAAGACTCAGAGGTTGCTTGGCAGGTTCAGGATAAATGGCTTCAGCAGAGGTATCCACATCAGGCAAGAAGATCTGATGGTTGCGGGCTGAGGGCTGATACGAGATGGCAGAGTGAAGTTTGATCAGCCTCATTACCCAAGGAGCATAGAACTTTAAACCAAACAGATCTGAGCCTGATGCAGCTAGTTGGCGTATGAAGAAATCATGTGCGTTGAAGCATTTGCCATGAAGGATACAGAATATCAGAGTCTTCATTGCACCCTCGATCTTGGCATTTGGAGAGTGTCCTTTAATGGGCCAGAGAGTCTGCCAGATGATGTGATAGATGGTCCTGGGCAGGTACTCAAGGTCTTCAACGAAGAACTCTGTGGGATAAGGAGCATCGTGGGGCAATGGCTTCATCATGGAGAGCATCTGACTCATATTCGGTTCAGGCCTCTGAAATATGCTCTCAATAGCTTCAGTGTGTAGCCAACAGCCTTGCTCGAAGAATTCGCCTGGAGTGGGCAGGCCAGTGAGCTCAATGATATCAAATGCATTGGCTTCGTGATGAACATTGCCGGTCATCCACTCCAGGACCCAAGTCTTCGGATCTCTGTTGTATCCTTTGATGTGCAGTGTGGCATAGAATTGTAGCAGGAGCTCTTCGTTCCAATGCTCTTCATCAGTGACAAATTGCAGCAGACCCACTTGTTTGAAGCAATCCAACGCTTCCTCTAGACAGGGCAGACCAGCAATAGCTTCAACATCAAGGCGCTTGTGCGGGAAAATGCGACCTTGGTTGTACAGTATGCAAGAGTAGTAGCTGCACTGAGGATAGCTCCAGAACCTATCTGATGAAATCCTTTCCCTTGAATAGGGGTTCTTGGAGCTATTGAAGAAAGTATTATCTGCCTTGAAGCTATTGATGTTGAAGGAACCAGGTGCTGATGCAGAACCTGGGAACCTTGGCAGTCTTGGGATTGGCTTCTGAACTTGAGGCCGGTGCTGAACATGGTAGTTGAATTGTGGACCGGCAGCAGACTCAGGAACAGAAGTGTCAGGATCAGTAGCTTTGTTGTCTTCTGAAGCTTTTGGTGGGGAGGGCTCCACATTAGCTTCAATGTTAGGTGTGGCAGCCTCACGATTTGCTTCCTCCACTTGACGAGCTGGAGGGTCGGACACAAGCACGTTCTCCTGGAGAACTGCTTCTTGGTGGAGAAGGGGAGTGGGATCTTGTGGTACTTCATCTGCGGCTGATGCAGTCGGAATGTCTTCAGCAGAGACTTGAGGCCTTGGACCTTTGCAAAGCCTGCGGAACGCAGACGACGCCTGTGGAGTTGGAGTTGGCTGGGCCTCATAGTCTTCTTCCTCTTGAGGGCGATCCGCCCATGAAGCATCCTGTGCAATTGGCGTCAGTGGACGACCAACGCTGATGAGTTCGCTGTGTTCTAACTGAGGAAGGGTTGCATCATCTTCTACATTGTCATGATGACCAATGTCTTCAGCAGCGATGGGGTCGGCTGCTGGAATGTCTTCAGCTTCAGGAGCCTCTATGGAAGCAGGCTCATGAACCGTCAGTTGACGTTCTGCGTCAGGGTGAACCATAGAAATGGGTTCAACTATCAAGGGCTCTGTGGGAGCAGCCCGAGCTTTCTTGATCTTTCGCTTTTTTGAGTGGGGGCAGAAGGAGAGGCTTCAGAGTGTTTCCTCTTCCTGGCTTCAGCCTCTACAGTTCTTGTCTTCTTGAGCTCTGAAGCTGTTGACCGGCTCTTTGGCTTCGAGCCAGTCGTTGCAGTTGGGAAGACGAGCGGAACTGCTTCCTGCCTTGGTGCCTCTGGTTCAGCTGGAACAGTCTTCTTCTTTTTCTTTGCGGCCATCTTGGGGTCGATGCCAGGACGCCCAAGTGCCTTGCGCTTCTCAGCCTCATTATAGGCTTGTACACATCTGTCAGCCAGAGTCTTCATCCACTCACGTGAGCCCTAAGCTTCTGCATGCTTCTTCACAAAGGCTTCGTTGAGCTCGTGCATCATTGTCTTGAAGTTCTTCACTTCCTGCACGCTGAGCTTGGCCATGTGCTTCTTGAACTGAGCCTTTTCATAGTCAATCTTCTGCTTCAGTTCAACAATGCGCTGAGCAATTGCAAGTTCTGAAGCAATGGCGCCTTGGAAGGTGACACTGAGGCCAATAGGTAGCTGCAGATCTTCAAAGCTGATGTTTGGCGTGTCAAACCACTCGTCAATGAAGCTGTGGATGATGGCGACATCAAAGAGAGGCAGATTATTGAAGATTTATGCTTCTTCTTTGCTCTTGATGAGCTGCTCAAGAGCGTCATCTGCAAGATCTTCATCACTTGATAGATCAATGGCTTCGCCTTTGAGATTTTTGGTGAAGGGGCCGGCTTTGAAGCTTTTGGCTTCTTCAACTGTTTTGGCTTCGGCACTGCAGGCACTGCAGGCGCTTCATCAGACTCAGTGTCAGCTGCAGGCTCATTCACTGCAGTCCCTTAAACCAAGATGTAGGTGATGAGGCCTTCAAGGTTGGCATACGGACCGATGACATTGGGCTCTGCTTCTCGTGTGCCATCTGCCCTTGGTGCTGAAGGACCTGGGTTGAAGTCTAATCCAAATTTCTTCTTGTTCTGCTTCGCTGAGTTTTGGGCAAACTGGAAGTTGCGCTTGAACAGGTTGTCGTCACGACACCAGAGTAGTGACGACGGATGTGCATCATCAGGCTGTGGCCCACGAACCATGCATGGATAGAAGCTTTGGGCAATAGCTTCATCTCTGGACCTGGGTACAAGATTCTTGTATAAGATGTCTCCCCATGGTCTTTTGATTGCACTTTTCTCAGCATACTCTTGGGTTGTGAAGCGGTATTTGAACCATTGTTCTGCCCAATAGCGTCGAATCCATTGGATTCAGGTCTTGCGCTGACCATAATTCTCTTCAGGATCTGTTTTATACATTTCTGCCAGTTCATCAGGCAGATCTTTGGATGTTCCTCCACGTCGCTGTCTGCCCCCCTTCCTTGCTGCTGTTTCTGAAGCCATAAACTTTAACTTGGAAGGCTTCAAGACGTTCAAAAGCTTCAAAGGCTTTCTTTTACTGGACCAACAGGAACTGGCTTCAGGAGAATTTATGTGATGCTGTAAGAACTCTGCAAATGAATGCAGACTATGAGAACCAAAGGATTCTCCCACGGACATGTACCTGTGACAGCATTAAGGTGCGAGGGAAGGGGAAGAGGTCATATGCATTCTCAGAAGATTTTGAAGATAAATCAGTTTAGAAGACATTGACCTCATCGTGCGAAGACATTCACTCATAGATAAGAAGTTGGTTCCAGATTTGTACGAATCCACAGATCAGTACAAGTGAGGAATCTAACTACTTTGTGAAGCACAAGTGAATATACTAGGCATGTTATGAGATGCAGTTTGAGAGAGATCTAGTTTGTGTGAACAGAAACTACTTGTGGTAGAAAGTGACAGATCAATAGGATCAACGGTGCTGTAAAAAAGGGAGTTTTATTTACCACACTGAGAACTGCTAGACGGAGTGGGAGATGAGGCCGAGCAGTTCACTCGTCCGTGCCCTAACTTGGCGACGAAGGAGACCTACGGCGACGGCGGAGAGGATGATGTCCGCGGTTGGCGTGAAGACGGCGTGGGAGAGGTTGCGGCAGCGAAGCGCTTCGTCGTCGGTGTCATCGAGAGCTAGCGGTGGCGCTAGGGTTCGTGCGAGGGTGGAAGAAGGAGATAATGACCGCGGTAAGTGTGAATTTATAGACTCAGAGGCGGCACTGTGCTATTACGCAGATGCCCCTGGCGGTTCGCATTTGGGGTTTGTTCCATGTCCCACGGACACCTAAATTGTCGGGCGGTCGTTCCTGCTTCTCCGGATCTTATGTGGAGGAATGAGCATTAAAAACGGACTTTTATGGTTGTCTCTATGTCTTCGGCTGACAAGGACACAGTGAAGAAATTCGATAGTTTCAACAGAATGCATATGACTTGGAGAGATAGAGTTTGAGATAGAAAGCATAGAGAGGTTAGGGTCCGATCACATTCACTTAGTTCAAAAGATTCAACCAAGAAGACATAGCTATAAGTGAATGCTGTAGAGGACAGAACATCAGTACATATATATATATATATCTATTTAATCAACGCAGTGAAGATAATCATGAAGACATATTGAGATTGAAGCCAACCAAATGTGAAGACATTGCAAGGTAACGCCATGAGTGAAACACTTCAAAATAGAACGTTTGGTGGTGGCGTTACCCACCGTATAAGAAGTATTAGACCCAGACACGGCGCACAATTATCGTGGCGCTCCAAAGTCAAATTCCACATTAATGTATTCACACTTAGAATGTATGTCTTCATTGATTGAAGATATACTTTACTTCGTGTGATGCACATCTAAGTCATCAATATGAATAAGGGTTAGGATGTGTGTCTGATCACAGGACATTTGAGGATTCTAGGATATTTAGCTCACACCGTAACTTGCAAAACCTCTTCTCATCCAAGGGCTTGGTGAAGATATCTGCCAATTGCTCTTCAGTGTTGACGTGTATGATATCATTGTCTTCCTTCACAACATGATCTCTGAGAAAGTGATGACGAATTTCAATGTGCTTTGTCTTCGAGTGCTGAACTGGGTTGTTGGCAATCTTGATGGCGCTTTCGTTGTCACAGTAAAGTGGCACTTGCTTCAGATGAATGCCATAGTCCTTGAGTTTTTGCTTCATCCACAGAAGCTGAGCACAGCAAGATCCAGCAGCAATGTATTTAGATTTAGCAGTGGAAAGAGATACACAGTTCTGCTTCTTTGAAGACCAACATACAAGTGATCGTCCCAGAAAGTGACATGTGCCTGATGTAGACTTGCGATCAACTTTGTCACCAGCATAATCAGCATCCGAGAATCCAACCAAATCAAACTCTGAGCCCTTTGAATACCATAATCCTAGAGTTGGGGTGTGAGCCAAATATCGAAGAATTCGCTTCACAGCTAAGTGATGCGATTCCTTTGGTGCCGCTTGAAATCGAGCACACATGCAAACACTAAGCATAATATCTGGCCTAGATGCACATAGATAAAGTAAAGAACCAATCATGGAGCGGTATACCTTTTGATCAAACTCTTTACCATTGTCGTCAGGACCCAGATGATGTTTGGCTGGCATTGGTGTTGTGAAGCCTTTGCAGTCTTGCATACCGAACTTCTTCAGGCAATCTTTGAGATAAAACTTCTCTTGAGATATGAAGATGCCATTGCGTTGTTGTCGTATTTGAAGACCAAGGAAGAACTTCAGCTCCCCCATCATAGACATCTGATATTGCTCTTGCATCATATAGCCAAACTCTTCACTGTACTTCTGATTGGTGCAGCCGAAGATAATGTCATCCACATATATTTGGCACACAAACAGTTCACCATCATATGTCTTCGTGAAAAGAGTGGGATCTAGGGAACCAGGTATGAAGCCTTTGCTCTTCAGAAAGTATTTGAGTGTGTCATACCAGGCCCTAGGGGCTTGTTTGAGGCCATACAGTGCCTTGTTGAGCTTGTATACCATGTCAGGATGTTTTGGATTTTCAAAGCCAGGCGGTTGTGCAACATACACTTCCTCTTCAATCTTGCCATTGAGAAAGGCACTCTTCACATCCATTTGATATAGAAGTATGTTATGATGATTTGCATAGGCCAGCAGTATGCGGATGGCTTCAAGCCTAGCCACAAGAGCAAATGTTTCATCAAAGTCAATGCCTTCCACTTGAGTATATCCTTGAGCAACGAGACGAGCTTTGTTTCTGACAACTTGACCATGCTCATCTTGCTTGTTGCGATATATCCATTTAGTGCCTATTATGTTGTGCTTCCGTGGATCAGGACTCTTAACTAGTTCCCATACATTATTCATCTCAAACTGTTGAAGCTCTTCTTGCATAGCTTGAATCCATTCAGGTTCCATGAAGGCTTCTTCAACTTTCTTGGGTTCTGATATTGAGACGAATGCGAAGTGCCCACAAAAATTTGCTAGCTGAGTTGCCCTTGAACGAGTGAGTGGACCAGGTGCATTGATGCTATCAATTATTCTTTTAATATGCACTTCATTGGCAACGCGAGGATGTACAGGGCGAAGACTTTGCTCTTGCCGTTCATTGTCGTTGTTGGAAGGAATGTCTTCAGGCTGAGCATTGTCTTCATGTTGATCAGGTGCTGAAATGATAAGTTCTTCTTCAGGATGAGCTTCAGAAGGTATAATTTCTCCAGTTCCCATTAGCTTGATTGATTCACTGGATGGAACTTCATCTAGCACACTTGGCAGTTGCTCTCTTTGTGATCCGTTGGTCTCATCAAACCGCACATCCACTGTTTCAACCACTTTGTAATGAAAGAGATTGAAGACTCTGTAGGAGTGCGAATCCTTTCCATATCCAAGCATAAAACCCTCATGTGCTTTTGGTGCAAATTTTGAGGTGTGATGTGGGTCCTTGATCCAGCACCTTGCGCCAAATACTCTGAAGTAACTGACATTTGGCTTTTTGCCAGTAAGGAGCTCATAAGATGTCTTGTTCAGTAGCTTGTGAAGATAAACACGATTGATTGTATGGCATGCAGTGTCAATAGCTTCGGGCCAGAATTTTCTTGGGGTCTTGTATTCATCTAGCATCGTTCTGGCCATCTCAATTAGTGTTCTGTTCTTGCGTTCGACGACGCCATTCTGCTGAGGCGTGTACGGGGCTGAGAATTCATGTGTGATGCCCAAGGTATCAAGATATGTATCAAGGCCAGTGTTCTTGAATTCAGTGCCATTGTCACTTCTGATGTGCTTTATCTTAGCGCCAAAATTGTTCATAACATGATTGGCGAAGCGTCTGAAGACATCCTGCACTTCAGTCTTGTAAAGGATTATGTGCACCCAAGTGTATCTAGAATAATCATCAACAATAACGAAGCCATAGAGGCAAGCAGTAGTAGTTAGAGTTAAGTAATGAGTGGGACCGAAAAGATCCATGTGAAGCAGTTCGAAGGGTTGAGTAGTAGTCATGATTGTCTTCGAGGGATGTTTGGCCCTCGTCATCTTCCCTGCTTCACAGGCACCGCATAGATGGTCTTTCTTGAATTTGACGCCCTCGATGCCTATGACATGCTTCTTCTTCACAAGGGTGTGGAGGTTCCTCATGCCAGCATGTCCAAGCCTCCGATGCCATAGCCAGCATTCTGAAGCCTTTGCTAGAAGACATATGCAAGCTGTGGCCCTGTGAGAAATCTAACCACGTACAAATCATCTTTTCGATACCCTTCAAACACTAGAGACTTGTCAGATTCCATTAGTACAAGGCAACGATATTTTCCAAACATTACGATCATGTTCAAATCGCAAAGCATTGAGACAGACATTAAGTTGAAGCCAAGGTATTCAACAAGCATGACTTTATCCATGTGTTGATCCCTTGAGATTGCAACTCTACCTAGACCCAATACCTTACTTTTACCAGTGTCAGCAAATGTGATGTGGCTCTTGTCGGATGGACGTAAGGTTGAGTCCATAAGAAGACTTCTTTTGCCAGTCATGTGATTTGTACACCCACTGTCAATAATCCATTCTGAAGACGCTGGTGTCGTACCCTACAGTGCAGTTAGGGGGATAGGCTTCACCAAGAGCATTGTGAAGCAAAAACATTTGACGAACCAGTGGGTTATGAAGCTTAGATCCAGGTTAGGACTAATAGGGAAGAGTAGCAAGCGATTCAGGTACAAAGTACATAGTAAGACCATTTGGGCATTTGATCTTGCCCTACAAGATGTTTAAGGTCCCCAGCAATAGCGTCAGAAGATTTTGGTTTTCTGCTGGAGACCTTTCCCTGCAAAAGAGAGTTAAGCTTTCTTACCACCCACATCTTCAAGGGTGGCTTAGAAGCAATAAGTCTAAGTGCAGCATCTGAGAATTTTGGCTTTGGAGCCCTAGCAAACAGTCTAGCAGGCGGACAATAGTACTCATAAGAATAGGCAGAATAGTTCTTGGTCATATGAACATGACCGGTTTGATGAACGGCTCTCATATTCATATGCCTGAGTATGGTTTCCCTGCAAAACATTTGCGTTAGTGCGACTCAGGTGAGTCCTCTGTCTGTATGAAGCCTTTGGACCGTATGATGCCTTTGGTCTGAGGTTTGTTTTTCATGTGAGGTGTCATGAAGACATTCACAGGAAGAGCTTCAGACACGTTTTCGGAACCCAGATCTTCTTCATAGGCGGTCCATTCCTGCAGTTAGTACCAATGTACCTGGCAACACTTCACCATTCTGATTCTTAAACAGTATAGTTTGCATCAAAGATTCATCAATGATAATGGGGTTAGCACAAGTGAAGCCAGATAAATTGGATGGATCTGCTGAGGTTCCTTTGCAGCAACCCATGTGGTTTTGGGGTACTGCTCAGGTTTCCAGTAAAGATCCATCTACATTTTTTTCCTTACGAACCCAACACCCTCTTTCCTAGGGTTTCGGTTCAGAATCTGCTTTTGAGGACATCACATAGTGTCTGATGCCTTGAGACTTTTGTACATCTGTTTCAAGCAATGTCTTCAACCTAGAATTCCTCATCAGCAATAGCGGTGGTATCCTCAGCAGAGGGGTTAGTTACCACATCAACAGTTGAAGATATGCAACAGCAGTAGCAGTAGAACATTCAGCAACAGAAGTAGAGCATTATCACGCTCAATGCATTTAAGACATGGTGGTTCAAATCCTTCCTGAGCGGGACTGATTTGTTTGGTGCGAAGTGACTCGTTTTCCGTTTGAAGATCTTCATGAACCGCTCTCAATTTCTCAAGATCTTGCTTCCTTTGAAGATAATCATAGGAAAGCTTTTCATGAGTTGTTGAGAGAGTTTCATGACGACTTTCAAGTTCCTGATAGTTAACGTGAAGATTTTTTATGTCTTCAATTAAGGATTCAGATCGAGTCATTTCAGCACCTAACAGATCATCGCTTCTGTCTAACAGTTTTTGAATATGTTCATAGCTTTCTGTTGTTCAGTTATTTAGCAAGTGTTTTGTAGCTAGGTTTTGAACCACAATCAGAGTCATCGTCACTAGATGTTTGATAGTGAGTAGTGCGTGTTTACCTTGGCACCGCTGCCATGAAGCAGTAGGTAGAAGCGGAGCAGTCCTTGTCATTTGCATCGTGTGTCGGTGATGAAGTCATTGTCTTCAGTGTTGAAGATGACTTGGCAACATATGCTGTAGCCAGACTAGCGACGCCTGAGTCGGATTCCTCTTCAGACTCCACCTCCGCCTCTTCAGAAGTAGACTCCTCCTCTGAATCCATTTCCTTGCCAACAAACGCACGTGCCTTGCCAGATGAGCTCTTCTTGTGTGATGAAGACTTTGAGGAAGACTTGGAAGAAGACTTTGGGTATTTCTTCTTCTTCTTCTTGTCGTCAGAGTCATATTCCTTGCTCTTCTTCTTCTTTTTGTTCTCATTGTCCCACTGTGGACACTCAGAGATGAAGTGGCCAAGTTTCTTGCACTTGTGACATGTTTTCTTCTTGTAATCATGAGCAGGAGCTTCATCATTCCTTGAACTTGATCGGGAAGACTTTCTGAAGCCTTTTTCTTGGTGAATTTTTGAAACTTCTTGACAAGCATAGCAAGTTCCCTTCCAATGTCTTCAGGGTCATCAAAACTGCTGTCAGATTCTTCTTCAGATGAGGAGACAGCTTTTGCCTTCAAGGCACGAGTTCGCCCATAGTTTGGACCGTAGATCTCTCTTTTCTCCGAAAGCTGGAACTCATGTGTGTTGAGCCTCTCAAGTATGTCAGATGGTTCGAGTGTCTTGAAATCAGGACGTTCTTGAATCATCAGGGCCAGGATGTCAAACGAACTATCAAGTGATCTCAGCAGCGTCTTGACGATTTCGTGTTTGGTAATCTCAGTGGCGCCGAGGGCTTGAAGCTCATTTGTGATGTCAGTGAGTCGGTCAAATGTGAGCTGGACATTCTCATTGTCATTTCGCTTGAAGCGGTTGAAGAGATTGCGAAGAACACTGATTCTTTGATCTCTCTGGGTTGAGATGCCTTCATTGACCTTGGAGAGCCAGTCCCAGACCAGCTTGGATGTCTTCAAAGCACTCACACGGCCATACTGTCCTTTGGTCAGATGACCACAGATGATATTCTTGGCAGTAGAGTCCAGTTGAACGAATTTCTTGACATCAGCAGCAGTGACACCTTCTCCAGCCTTGGGAACGCCGTTCTCGACGACATACCATAGGTCGACGTCAATGGCTTCAAGATGCATACGCATCTTATTCTTCCAGTAGGGATATTCAGTTCCATCGAAGACGGGGCACGCAGCGGAGACTTTAATTATCCCTGCAGTCGACATAGCTAAAATTCCAGGTGGTTAAACCGAATCACACAGAACAAGGGAGCACCTTGCTCTGATACCAATTGAAAGTGCATTATATCGATTAGAGGGGGGGTGAATAGGCGATTTTTATGAGAGTCTTCAAAACGTGGAAGTTATGAAGACAAACAGCAGAAATATGCCTATTACTATGCAGCGGAAGGTAGACTACACTAGGCAAGCCATGGTCAAGTATCAACAGAGTGAAAGCACAGTGACAAATGGCTGCAGTGTAATAAGGATCAGGTAGGAAGATATTATGAAGCCAAACAGATCAATACTCACGTTGTGAAGACAAAAGATAGAACAGACATGCAATGACTTCACAATGAGTAATCAGTAAGTAAAAGGAAGTGAAGATGAAACCAGTGACTCGTTGAAGACAATGATGTGTTGGACCAGTTCCAGTTGCTGTGACAACTGTACGTCTGGTTGGAGCGGCTAGGTATGTAAACCTTAGGACACACAGTCCCGGACACCCAGTCCTGAACACGCAGCTCAGGACACCAAGTCCTCACCGTATTCTCCTTGAGCTAAGGTCACATAGTCCTCGCCCAATCACTCTGGTAAGTCTTCAAGGTAGACTCCCAAACCTTCACAGACTTCGTTCACTGGCAATCCAAAATGTCTCTTGGATGCTCAGAACGTGACGCCTAACCGTCTGGAGGATGCACAGTCCTCAAGTGTAATAAGTCTTCAGATCACACAGACAAGAAGACTTAAGTGATGCCCAATTCTCTCTGGCTCTGGGTGATTAGGGCTTTATCCTCACAAGGAATTCTCTCTCAAAGGCTTCGAGGTGGGTTGCTCTCAAACGACAAAAGCCGTACTCTCAATCTGAGCAGCCAACCGTTGATGGCTGATTTGTGAGACCCTGGGTCACTAAGGAACTGACACGTGTAGGTCAGATTTCGAACTCTCATGGCAATTTACTTGGGCTAGCGCACTTGTGGCTTGAAATTCGCTCTCATTGTCCCTCGAAGACATAGGTTTTTGATTTAGGCATCACTTCAGTCATTCTGACTGGTTCTCCTGGACCCCACTTAACAGTACGGTGGTTCCTATGACTCAACACAACAGAAAAAGAACTACGTAAAGATCTAAGTCTTCGAGCTCCATAGGCTTCATATCGTGTCTTCTCTTGTCATAGTCTTCAATGTGAATATCTTCATATACCACCTTTGACTTCAATGTCTTCATACATTTTTAGGGGTCATCTCTGGTAGTAAAACCGAATCAATGAGGGACTTCTACCTGTGTTATCCTGCAATTCTCACAAACACATTAGTCCCTCAACTAGGTTTGTCGTCAATACTCCAAAACCAACTAGGGGTGGCACTAGATGCACTTACAACTATGTTCCGAGATTGATGTTGCTATGACTTTGCTATGCTTAATGCTTGTCATAGGGCCCGAGTGCCATGATTTCAGATCTGAACCTATTATGTTTTCATCAATATATGAGTGTTCTTGATCCTATCTTGCAAGTCTATAGTCACCTATTATGTGTTATGATCCGTTAACCCCAAAGTGACAATAATCGGGATACTTACCGGTGATGACCGTAGTTTGAGGAGTTCATGTATTCACTGTGTGTTAATGCTTTGTTCCGGTTCTCTATTAAAAGGAGACCTTAATATCCCTTAGTTTCCATTAGGACCCCGCTGCCACGGGAGGGTAGGACAAAAGATGTCATGCAAGTTCTTTTCCATAAGCACGTATGACTATATTCGGAATACATGCCTACATTACATTGACGAATTGGAGCTAGTTATGTGTCACCCTATGATATGACTGTTACATGATGAACCACATCCGGCATAATTATCCATCATTGATCCAATGCCTACGAGCTTTCCATATACTAGTTTACGCTAATTTACTTTCCCGCTGCTATTGTTACAATCACTACAAAATACCAAAAACATTAATTTGCTTTCATTACTCTTTTGTTACCGTTACCATCACTATCATATTACTTTGCTAATAAACACTTTGCTGCAGATACTAAGTTTCCAGGTGTGGTTAAATTGACAACTCAGCTGCTAATACTTGAGAATATTCTTTGGCTCCCCTTGTGTCGAATCAATAAATTTGGGTTGAATACTCTACCCTCGAAAGCTGTTGCGATCCCCTATACTTGTGGGTCATCTGGCACTCTTTGAGGTTCTATATGTTGGTTGAATAGATGAATCTGAGATTGTGTGATGCATATCGTATAATCATACCCACGGATACTTGAGGTGACATTGGAGTATCTAGGTGACATTAGGGTTTTGGTTGATTTGTGTCTTAAGGTGTTATTCTAGTACGAACTCTAGGGTTGTTTGTGACACTTATAGGAATAGCCCAACAGATTGATTGGAAAGAATAACTTTGAGGTGGTTTCATACCCTACCATAATCTCTTCGTTTGTTCTCCGCTATTAGTGAGTTTGGAGTGACTCTTTGCTGCATGTTGAGGGATAGTTATGTGATCCAATTATGTTATTATTGTTGAGAGGACTTGCACTAGTGAAAGTATGAACCCTAGGCCTTGTTTCAACGCATTGCAATACCGTTTGTGCTCACTTTTATCATTAGTTACCTTGCTGTTTTTATATTTTCAGATTAAAAAACCTTTATCTACCATCCATATACCACTTGTATCACCATCTCTTCGCCGAACTAGTGCACCTATACAATTTACCATTGTATTGGGTGTGTTGGGGACACAAGAGACTCTTTGTTATTTGGTTGCAGGGTTGCTTGAGAGAGACCATGTTCATCCTACGCCTCCTACGGATTGATAAACCTTAGGTCATCCACTTGAGGGAAATTTGCTATTGTCCTACAAACCTCTGCACTTGGAGGCCCAACAACGTCTACAAGAAGAAGGTTGTGTAGTAGACATCAAGCTCTTTTCTGGCGCCGTTGCCGGGGAGGTTAGCGCTTGAAGGTATGTCTTTAGATCTTGCAATCGAATCTTTTAGTTCTTTGTTTTATCACTAGTTTAATTTATAAAAGAAAACTACAAAAAATATGGAATTGAGTTTGCCTCATACCCTTCATCTTTTAAATATCTTTCGTGAGTATGATGGAAAGGAAAATTGTGCCAAAGTGTTAGAAGAAGAATGCATTAGAATGTTCGGCACTAAATATTTGAATGATGAGCATGATTGCAATGTTGTTAGTATGAATTCCTTGAATATTCTTGATGCTAATGATATGCAAAGCCACAAGCTTGGGGAAGCTATGTTTGATGAAGATGATATTTTTTGTCCTCCAAGTTTTGATGAGAAAATTTATTATGATAAAAGTATGCCTCCTATTTATGATGATTATATTGATGAAAGTGGATTTGGAGAGGTCATGACTTTATTTTGTGATGAATCCACTATTTCGGAAGAGGTTCCAATTGATTATGAGAACAAAGTTGCTATCTATGATGATTATTGTGATGACTTGTATGCTATAAAGAATAATGATATCCATGAAACTTGTCATCATGATTTTAGTTTTCAATTGGATTATGCCTCACATGATAATTATTTTGTTGAGTTTGCTCCCACTATTATTCATGAGAAGAATTTTGCTTATGTGGAGAGTAGTAAATTTTCTATGCTTGTAGATCAAGAAAGCAATGCTTTATGTGATGGTTATATTGTTGAATTCATTCATGATGCTACTGAAAATTATTATAAGGGAGGAATATATGCTTGTAGGAGTTGCAATAATATCAAGTTTCCTCTCTATGTGTTGAAAATCTTGAAGTTATCCTTGTTTTACCTTCCTATGCAAGTTGATTCTTATTCCCACAAGTTGTTTGGTCACAAAATCCCTATACATAGGAATTGGGTTAGACTTAAATGTGCTAGTCATATTCTTCATGATGCTCTCTTTATATTTCAATTCTTATCCTTTATGCGAGCATCATTGAAATCATCATGCCTAGCTAGGGGCGTTAAACGATAGCGCTTGTTGGGAGGCAACCCAATTTTATTTTTGTTCCTTACTTTTTGCTCCTGTTTAGTAATAAATAATTTATCTAGCCTATGTTATGATTGATTTTTTATATTTTAATTAGTGTTTGTGCCAAGTAGAACCGTTGGGAAGACTTGGGGAAAGTCTTCTTGATCTTGCTGTAAAAAACAGAAACTTTAGCGCTCATGAGAATTGCTGCAATTTTTTATTGGAGAGGGATATTTAGTTAATTCTTTTTGAAGATTATTAATAGATAAATACCTCACGTACAGAAATTTATTTTAGAATTTTTTGGGTTCCATAAGTATACGTTTGATCCAGATTACTACAGTCTATTCTGTTTTTGACAGATTCTGTTTTCTATGTGTTGTTTGCTTATTTTGATGAATCTATGAGTAGTATCGGAGGGTATGAACCATACATAAGTTCGAATACAGTAGATATTACACCAATATGAATTTAGAATGAGTTCACAACAGTACCTAAGTGGTGATTTATTTTCTTATACTAAGGGAGCTTACGAGTTTTCTGTTAAGTTTTGTGTTGTGAAGTTTTCAAGTTTTGGGTAAAGATTCGATGGATTATGGAATAAGGAGTGGCAAGAGCCTAATCTTGGATATTACCAAGGCACCCCAAGGTAATATTCAAGGACAACCAAAAGCCTAAGCTTGGGGATGCCCCGGAAGGCATCCCCTCTTTCGTCTTCGTTCATCGGTAACTTTACTTGGAGCTATATTTTTATTTACCACATGATATGTGTTTTGCTTGGAGCGTCATTTTATTTTATTTTAGTTTTGCTTTCTGTTTGAATAAAATACCAAGATCTGAAATTATGAAATGTTAGAGAGTCTTCACATAGTTGCATAATTATTTGACTACTCATTGATCTTCACTTATATCTTTTGGAGTAGTTTGTCATTTGCTCTAGTGCTTCACTTATATCTTTTTAGAGCGCGGTGGTGGTTTTATTTTATAGAAATAGATGATCTCTCATGCGTCACTTATATTATTTTGAGAGTCCTAAACAGCATGGTAATTTGCTTTGGTTATGAATTTAGTCCTAATATGATGGGCATCCAAGAGGGATATAATAAAAACTTTCATATAAAGTGCATTGAATACTATGAGAAGTTTGATACTTGATAATTGCTTTGAGATATGGAGATGGTGATATTAGAGTCGTGCTAGTTAAGTAGTTGTGAATTTGAGAAATGCTTGTGTTGAAGTTTGTGATTCTCGTAGCATGCACGTATGGTGAACCGTTATGTGATTAAGTCGAAGCATGATTTATTTATTGATTGCCTTCCTTATGAGTGGCGGTCGGGGACGAGCGATGGTCTTTTCCTACCAATCTATCCCCCTAGGAGCATGCGCGTAGTACTTTGTTTCGGTAACTAATAGATTTTTGCAATAAGTATGTGAGTTCTTTATAACTAATGTTGAGTCCATGGATTATACGCACTCTCACCCTTCCACCATTGCTAGCCTCTCTAGTACCGCGCAACTTTCGCCGGTACCATAAACCCACCATTTACCTTCCTCAAAACAGCCACCATACCTACCTATTATGGCATTTCCATAGCCATTCCGAGATACATTGCCATGCAACTTTCCACCGTTCCATTTATTATGACACGCTCCATCATTGTCATATTGCTTTGCATGATCATGTAGTTGCCATCGTATTTGTGGCAAAGTCATCGTTCATAATTCTTCCATACATTTCACTCTTGAGTCATTGCACATCCCGGTACACCGTCGGAGGCATTCATATAGAGTCATATCTTGTTCTAAGAATCGAGTTGTAATTCTTGAGTTGTAAGTAAATAAAAGTGTGATGATCTTCATTATTAGAGCATTGTCCCAAGTGTGGAAAGGATGATGGAGACCATGATTCCCCCACAAGTCGGGATGAAACTCCAGACGAAAATAAATAAATAAAAGAGGCCAAAGATGAAGGAAATATGCCCTAGAGGCAATAATAAAGTTATTATTTATTTCCTTATTTCATGATAAATGTTTATTATTCATGCTAGAACTGTATTAACCGGAAACATAATACATGTGTGAATACATAGACAAACAAAGTGTCACTAGTATGCCTCTACTTGACTAGCTCGTTAATCGAAGATGGTTATGTTTCCTAACCATAGACATGTGTTGTCATTTGATTAACGAGATCACATCATTAGGAGAATGATGTGATTGACATGACCCATTCCATTAGCTTAGCACCCGATCGTTTAGTATGTTGCTATTGCTTTCTTCATGACTTATACATGTTCCTATGACTATGAGATTATGCAACTCCCGTTTACCGAAGGAACACTTTGTGTGCTACCAAACGTCACAACGTAACTAGGTGATTATAAAGGAGCTCTACAGGTGTCTCCAAAGGTGAATGTTGGGTTGGCATATTTCGAGATTAGGATTTGTCACTCCGATTGTCGTAGAGGTATCTCTGGGCCCTCTCGGTAATGCACATCACATAAATCTTGCAAGCATTACAACTAATGAGTTAGTTGCGAGATGATGTATTACGAAACGAGTAAAGAGACTTGCCGGTAACGAGATTGAACTAGGTATTGAGATACCGACGATCGAATCTCGGGCAAGTAACATACCGATGACAAAGGGAACAACGTATGTTGTTATGCGGTCTGACCGATAAAGATCTTCGTAGAATATGTAGGAGCCAATATGAGCATCCAGGTTCCGCTATTGGTTATTGACTGGGGACGTGTCTCGGTCATGTCTACATTGTTCTCGAACCCGTAGGGTCCGCACGCTTAAGGTTTCGATGACAGTTATATTATGAGTTTATGAGTTTTGATGTACCAAAGTTAGTTCGGAGTCCCGGATGTGATCACTAACATGACGAGGAGTCTCGAAATGGTCGAGACATAAAGATTGATATATTGGACGGCTATATTCGGACACCGGAAGTGTTCCGGGTGATTTCGGAGAAAACCGGAGAGCCGGAGGGTTACCGGAACCCCCCCGGGAGAAGTAATGGGCCATATGGGCCTTAGTGGAGAGAGAGAGGGGCAGCCAAGGTGGGCCACGCGCCTCCTCCCCCCTGGTCCGAATTGGACTAGGAGAGGGGGGGCGGTGCCCCCCTTTCCTTCTCCCTCCCCACTTCTTCCCCCCTCCTAGTAGGAGTCCTACTCCTACTAGGAGGAGGACTCCTCCTTGGCGCGCCATAGGGGCCGGCTGGCCTCCTCCCCTTGCTCCTTTATATACGGGGGCAGGGGGCACCCCTAGAGACACAAGTTGATCCACGTGATCATATTCTTAGTCGTGTGCGGTGCCCCCTTCCACCATAATCCTCGATAATATTGTAGTGGTGCTTAGGCGAAGCCCTGCGATGGTAGAACATCAAGATCGTCACCACGCCGTCGTGCTGACGGAACTCTTCCCCGACACTTTGCTGGATCGGAGTCCGGGGATCGTCATCGAGCTGAACGTGTGCTAGAACTCGGAGGTGGCGTAGTTTCGGTGCTTGATTGGTCGGGCCGTGAAGACGTACGACTACATCAACCGCATTGTGCTAACGCTTCCGCTGTCGGTCTACAAGGGTACGTAGATCACACTCTCCCCTCTCGTTGCTATGCATCACCATGATCTTGCGTGTGCGTAGGAAATTTTTTGAAATTACTACGTTCCCCAACAAAAGAAGCCCAAATAAAAAAGAGAAAAAAAAGAGGCCATAAAAAAGAGAAAGGCCCAAAAAAAGAGAGAAAAATAGAGAAGGGGAAATGCTACTATCCTTTTACCACACTTGTGCTTCAAAGTAGCACCATCATCTTCATGATAGAGAGTCTCCTATGTTGTCACTTTCATATACTAGTGGGAATCTTTTATTATAGAACTTGGCTTGTATGTTCCAATGATGGGCTTCCTCAAAATGCCCTAGGTCTTCGTGAGCAAGCGAGTTGGATGCACACCCACTAGTTTCTTTTGTTGAGCTTTCATACATTTATAGCTCTAGTGCATCCATTGCATGGCAATCCCTACTCACTCACATTGATATCTATTGATGGGCATCTCCATAGCCCGTCGATACGCCTAGTTGATGTGAGACTATCTTCTCCTTTTTGTCTTCTCCACAACCACCATTCTATTCCACCTATAGTGCTACGTCCATGGCTCACGCTCATGTATTGCGTGAAGATTGAAAAAGTTTGAGAACATCAAAAGTATGAAATAATTGCTTGGCTTGTCATCGGGGTTGTGCATGATTTAAATATTTTATGTGGTGAAGATAGAGCATAGCCAGACTATATGATTTTGTAGGGATAGCTTTCTTTGGCCATGTTATTTTGAGAAGACATGATTACTTGGTTAGTATGCTTGAAGTATTATTATTTTTATATAAATATTAAACATTTGTCTTGAATCTTATGGATCTGAATATTCTTGCCACAATAAAGAGAACTACATGGATAAGTATGTTAGGTAGCATTCCACATCAAAAATTCTATTTTTATCATTTACCTACTCGAGGACGGGCAAGAATTAAGCTTGGGGATGCTGATACGTCTCCAACGTATCTATAATTTTTGATTGTTCCATGCTATTATATTATCAACCTTGGATGTTTTATATACATTTATATGCTATTTTATATGATTTTTTGGACTAACCTATTAACCCAGAGCCCAGTGCCAGTTTCTGTTTTTCCCTTGTTTCAGTGTTTCGCAGAAAAGGAATATCAAACGGAGTCCAAAAGGAATGAAACCTTCGAAAAAGTTATTTTTGGAAATAAATCAATACAGGAGACTTGGAGTGCACGTCAGGGGATCAACGAGGAGAGCACGAGGCAGGGGGGTGCGCCCACCCCCTGGGCGCGCCCTCCACCCTCGTGGGCCCCTCGTGGCTCCCCTGATGTATTTCTTCCACCTATATATATCCATATACCCTAAAACTATCGGGGAGCACAATAGATCGGGAGTTCCGCCGCCATAAGCCTCCGTAGCCACCGAAAACCAATCTAGACCCGTTCTGGCACCCTGCCGGAGGGGACAATCCCTCTCTGGTGGCCATCTTCATCATCCCGGTGCTCTCTATGACGAGGAGGGAGTAGTTCTCCCTCGGGGCTGAGGGTATGTACCAGTAGCTATGTGTTTGATCTCTCTCTCTCTCTCGTGTTCTTGAGGTGGTACGATCTTGATGTATCACGAGCTTTGCTATTATAGTTGGATCTTATGATGTTTCTCCCCCTCTACTCTCTTGTAATGAATTGAGTTTTTCCTTTGAAGTTATCTTATCGGATTGAGTCTTTAAGGATTTGAGAACACTTGATGTATGTCTTGCGTGGGATAACCGTGGTGACAATGGGTTATTCTATTGATTCACTTGATGTATGTTTTGGTGATCAACTTGCGGGTTCCGCCCATGAACCTATGCATAGGGGTTGGCACACGTTTTCTTCTTGACTCTCCGGTAGAAACTTTGGGGCACTCTTTGAGGTTCTATGTGTTGGTTGAATAGATGAATCTGAGATTGTGTGATGCATATCGTATAATCATACCCACGGATACTTGAGGTGACATTGGAGTATCTAGCTGACATTAGGGTTTTGGTTGATTTGTGTCTTAAGGTGTTATTCGAGTACGAACTTTAGGGCTGTTTGTGACACTTATAGGAATAGCCCAACGGATTGATTGGAAAGAATAACTTTGAGGTGGTTTCATACCCTACCATAATCTCTTCGTTTGTTCTCCGCTATTAGTGACTTTGGAATGACTCTTTGTTGCATGTTGAGGGATAGTTATGTGATCCAATTATGCTATTATTGTTGAGAGGACTTGCACTAGTGAAAGTATGAACCCTAGGCCTTGTTTCAATGCATTGCAATACTGTTTGTGCTCACTTTTATCATTAGTTACCTTGCTGTTTTTATATTTTCAGATTAAAAAACCTTTATCTACCATCCATATACCACTTGTATCACCATCTCTTCGCCGAACTAGTGCACCTATACAATTTACCATTGTATTGGGTGTGTTGGGGACACAAGAGACTCTTTGTTATTTGGTTGTAGGGTTGCTTGAGAGAGACCATCTTCATCCTACACCTCCTATGGATTGATAAACCTTAGGTCATCCACTTGAGGGAAATTTGCTACTGTCCTACAAACCTGTGCACTTGGAGGCCCAACAACGTCTACAAGAAGAAGGTTGTATAGTAGACATCAATCATTGGCAGCATATTTCTTGGTTCTTGTTTGGCTTTTATCTTTGTGAGGTTTTAAAGCTTGTGGTTATCTTCACGACAAGCTCTAGTTCAATGAAAACGGATCTCCTATGCATCTTGTTTTGTGTTTTCGGTGTTGGAGTTCTTACCGGTCTTATTTGATAAAGGGTTCTCGCCATTTTATTTTGGGTATTTTCTAAATTTCCATTTCTTGATATTTCTATCAAGATTGTGTTAGCCCTTGTCTCTATCTTTCCAACAAACTTGGTTTCATCAAATTCAGAGTTTGTTTACAAAAGTTGTGGTTGTTTTACCAGTTCCCGCATATCTCTGCCTAGTGTGGGTGCCCGAGGTCCTTGACCCCTGGGTGCCCTGGGTCACCCAAGCCCTTCCATTGTGACCTCTCTGGCCTATCCGGGTGCCCGGGGTCTCGCCCCCCCCCCCAGGGTGCCCGAGGTCATCCGGGGCGCTCCCTCTCCTCCTCTGATCACCCCGGGTGCCCCGGCTATTTCGCCTCCTCCTCTCGGTCCCCTCCGGGTTCCCGGGTTGGGACCCCCGGGTGCCTGCCCCCTGCCGTTGTGCTTCCCTTGTTCGTCCGGTGCCCGGAGTTTAGTGGCTTTTTCTCTGGGTTGTCTGGGTGCCCGGGGTACAACGGTCATATTTTTCTTTGGGGTATTTATACCCCCTTCTTCCTCCTCCAGCCTAAGAAATCTGAGCAAGTTTTTCCCCCACCATTGTTGACCTCTTGGAGATTGCTATCTCTCAATCCCTCCATGGATTCTTCCTAGTTTGGGGGGTTGGGGAGAGAGGAGATCTAGATCCACATTTCCACCAATCATTTTTTCCTTTATGTGAGGGGAACCCCTTGGATCTAGATCTTGGAGTTCTTGGTGTTCTTCTTCTTGTTCTTTCTCTCATTTTCCTTCTAGCTTTTGTTGCTTTGGTGGGATTTGGGAGTGAGGGGACTCGGCACTCCGTGTGCCCTTTCCATTGCATTAGTTGCATCGGTTTGAGTTCTCCACGGTGATATGTGGAATTGAAAAGTTGAGAAGCTTATTACTCTTGGGTGCTTGGTACCCTAGAGCTTATTCCTCTTGGGTGCTTGGGCGCCCTAGATGGTTGGTGGTGCTTTGGAGCTCAATCATTGTGGTGTAAAGCTCTGGGCAAGCATCGGGGTCTCCAATTAGGTTTTGGAGATCGCCCCGAGTAATTTGTACGGGTTTCGGTGACCGCCCCCGAGGATTGCCAAAGTGTACGAGTTTGGTGACCACCCCCAAGGCTTGCCATTTGTACGAGTTCAGTGACCGCCCTCAAGGGTCCCTTAATGGAATCACGACATCTTGCATTGTGCGAGGACGTGAGGAGATTATGGTGACCCTAGTGGCTTCTTAGGGAGCATTGTGCCTCCACACTGCTCCAAACGGAGATTAGCATCCGCAAGGGTGTGAACTTCGGGATACATCATTGTCTCCACGTGCCTTGGTTATCTCATACCCGAGCCATTACTTACGCACTTTACTTTGTGATAGCCATAGTATGACATGTTATGTATCTTGCTATCACTTAGTTGTTTATCTTGCTTAGCATAAGTCATTGGTGCACATAGGTGAGCCTAGTTGATTTAGGTTTTGTGCTTGAAAAATTAAACGCTAGTTTTATTCCATATTTGTTCAAGCCTAAACCGTAATTATTTTAAAGCGCCTATTCACCCCCCCCCCAGGCAACATCCACGATCTTTCAACATCTGATTGGAATCACTGGTACAATGAGCTGCTATACAAATGGTTTTTAACCCCTTTCCGAAGCGGCATTGTAAACTGTCGCCTTGCTAGTGTGTGCGATAGGGGGTCCCTCTCACACGACCCAGAAACCGTCGGGGATAGGGAGTAGCAATGCATACGTTGTGCATAACTAAGCATATGCGATGCCAGCATGTATCCCGAACGTGAGTCTTGAGGCAAATGTTTGTGATATGTCAAATATCACAAACCCTCCATCATTCCTAGTCATTTGTGCTCGCATTACCATCGCAGTCGGTATTCTATGGTGCTACGTTTATGTTGCGCGCCCCATCACAAACAGTTCATGATTATAGAACGCGTATGATAAGCAGACAATCACACACATTCACTTCTCCCGAACCTTATGCGGTATATAATTAAGAAGATTAGCTAGTCACTGTACGAGTGTCGGATAGGATTAGAAAATGTCGAACCATCATACCAGTGTCATACAGGATAACTATCGCACACTATATTATGTGGTGCAACATTTACGATATGTGCCACATCAAAAACAGTTTAATGATTGTAATGCGTGTATAATAAGGAGACTATCACAAACATTTAGTTTTCTCGTATAGTTTGTGATATTGCCTGACATCACACAAGCTTTGCAAATGGCAACTGTGTGCATGGTTTCACATGTTTCCTCTCTGTGAACCGTCTCGGATTATGATATATATCAAACATGTTGTGCTTTACAAACCGTGTGTGTCGTAATGACCTACAGAGCGTATTTTCACCCTAATCTAATTGTTGTTATTTAAAATTGTACCGAATTTGAATATAAATTTGAAAGTAGGCTATAACTGAAGGAAATATGCCCTAGAGGCAATAATAAAGTTGTTATTTATATTTCCTTATATCATGATAAATGTTTATTATTCATGCTAGAATTGTATTAACCGGAAACTTAGTACATGTGTGAATACATAGACAAACAGAGCGTCCCTAGTATGCCTCTACTTGACTAGCTCGTTAATCAAAGATGGTTAAGTTTCCTAACAATAGACATGTGTTGTCATTTGATCAACGAATCACATCATTAGAGAATGATGTGATGGACAAGACCCATCTATTAGCTTAGCATAATGATCGTTTAGTTTTATTGCTATTGCCTTCTTCATGACTTATACATATTCCTCTCACTATGAGATTATGCAACTCCCGAATACCGGAGGAACACCTTGTGTGCTATCAAACGTCACAACATAACTGGGTGATTATAAAGATGCTCTACAGGTGTCTCCGAAGGTGTTTGTTGAGTTGGCATAGATCGAGATTAGGATTTGTCACTCCGAGTATCAGAGAGGTATCTCTGGGCCCTCTCGGTAATGCACATCACTATAAGCCTTGCAAGCAATGTGACTAATGAGTTAGTTGCGGGATGATGCATTACGGAACGAGTAAAGAGACTTGCCGGTAACGAGATTGAACTAGGTATGAAGATACCGACAATCGAATCTCGGACAAGTAACATACCGATGACAAAGGGAATGACGTATGTTGTTATGTGGTTCGACCGATAAAGATCTTCGTAGAATATGTAAGAGCCAATATGAGCATCTAGGTTCCGCTATTGGTTATTGATCGGAGATGTGTCTCGGTCATGTCTACATAGTTCTCGAACCCGTAGGGTCCGCACGCTTAATGTTCGAGGACGATTTGTATTATGAGTTATGTGTTATTGGTGACCGAAGTTTGTTCGGAGTCCCGGATGAGATCACGAACATGACGAGGAGTCTCGAAATAGTCGAGAGGTAAAGATTGATATATTGAAAGGTTATATACGGACACCGGAATGGTTCTGATAAGGTTCGGGGATTTTTCGGAGTACCGGGAGGCTACCGGAACCCCCCGGAAAAGTTAATGGGCCTATTGGGCCATAGTGGAGAGAGGGGGGCTGCCACAGGAGGTGGCGCCTCCCCCCCAAGCCCAAACTGAATTGAACTAGGGGTGGGGGCGCGGCCCCCTTTCCTTCTCCCTCTCCCCCCTTTCCCCTTTCCCCTCTCTGTTGGTTGGAAGGAGGGGGTCGAATCCTACTTGAACTAGGAGTCCAAGTAGGAATCCCCCCTTGGCACCCTCACTTGGGCTGGCCACCTCCTCCTCCCCCCCATATATACGGGGGCGGGGGCACATCAATTGTTCCTTAGCCGTGTGCGGTGCCCCGCTCCACAGTTTACCACCTCGGTCATATTGTCGTAGTGCTTAGGCGAAGCCCTGCGCGGATCACATCATCAACACCGTCACCACGCCGTTGTGCTGTCGAACTCTCCCTCGACCCTCTACTAGATCAAGAGCTCGAGGGACGTCATCGTGCTGAACGTGTGCTGAACACGGAGGTGTCGTACGCTCAGTACTTGGATCAGTTGGATCGTGAAGACGTTCGACTACATCAATCGCGTTAACCTAACGCTTCCACTTTCGGTCTACGAGGGTACGTGGACACACTCTCCCCGTCTTGTTGCTATGCATCTCCTAGATAGATCTTGCGTGACCGTAGGAATTTTTTTGAAATTGCATGCTACGTTTCGCAATAATAACTTTATTCATATCCATCAGGTTCAACAACCAATGCATTATTCGATTCACAGGTACATATGTTCAAGAATTACATCATAAAAAAGAATTACATAAGTACCAATAAAGAATGATGAACCAGGGTTGTATACTTGTACTATTAAAGACGACAAAGAAATAGGCGAAAGACATTCTAGTTGCTGAACAAGGTGAAGCGGAATGCCCATATTGTGTGCTCCTCCATGTAGAAGGCACGCACGAATCTAGTCCAACCCCTTCTGATGCCCGACCGTCCATCCTTCACTGTCTTCATCAGGACATCTAGATAGTCATGGTGTTCTGATAGAAATACTTTAACCTTTGCATGCCCACCAATCGTGTAGTTTGAGAGGTAATTTTGAGTAAACTGCTTTGGGAACCACGGCAAAAGAAAAAGATTCAGACATTGTCATCTAACACAACTCATTATGGGCGGTAAAAAGAAGGTTGCAGAGTTCTTACTTACCATCCTACAGTTCACTGTTGTCTTAGATAAAGTGTAAAAAATAGTTTAATTGCCATATTTTGACCTATTTTACTAACAATCTTTATCAGTTTACTCACTTGAGGTTGTTTCATAAATATCTCATTGCCCCATACGCAAAAAGAGTCAAAGCGCGGATCTTTACCAATGACATATGTAGCTAAAAGTACAGAGTTAATATTGGAAGATAAACAGGAATTGCACAATGATGTAGTACAACACTACATCCGTCCCATTATATAAGATCTTATTACATCCAATATACTCACATATTGGAAACATCTTGTATTATGTGGCGGAGTGAGTTTATTGCATTGTTACAAATATTGATCGACTAACTGTTAGTTAACTGCTATTGTGTTGTTGTTGATGCTGCTCTTCTATGTATATCTAGACATCATCAAAACATTAATATAACACCCTTCCTTGTTACTATGTAGCCTAGGATTGCATATTTATACATTCAGTATAATGCATGTTGCTATGTAGCCTCAGATATATTAGATATGACCCTAGTTAACCTACCGATAAATGGGTTACAGATATACTCAATTAAATGTTCGATTCGCCGAGTAATCCCTTAACAGCCCTCGGTCTATATGGTACCAGCTACCGATATCCTGAATAGTGAGTATATATAAGCCATATGATGAAACTAAGCTCCACGGAAAACAGCAGTCGTTCTCAATATTGTCCTGTGTAAATACATCGAAAGGCATGTTAAGTACAACATGCTAAACATCAACCAAATATATCCATGGTAAACAACATAATGTCTAAATGATAGCTTCAATGTGCTGGTTTAAGCATGCTAGTTAAGCAAAATAAGAAGTGAAAGGGGGTGTTAACTGCTACATGCCTAACGTTTAACAACAAGCAAATATAGTCATTCAAACTGGTATTGTGCAGGTCTAAGTACACTAGTTATCGTTAAATAAAAATGGAAATGTGTGTTAACTACATCATGCTTAACAACAATCAAATGTAGTCATTCATAGTTGTATTGTTGAAACTAGTATTGATGAAATTGAACTGCATAGTTCATACTTGCACATATAGAACATCACATTGTGAATAACTGGAATAAACAAGGCATACTACGAACAACCAAATATAGCAATTAAAACTGGACATATGCTAACTACAAACAACCAAAAATCGTTAAAAGAGGCATATGCTCGCTACAATAGGCTTAACAACAACAAAATATAGTCATTCATAGTGGTATTGTTGAAACTGGTATTGATGAAATTGAACTGCACAGTTCATACTTGCACATATAGAGCATCACTTTGCAAATAACTGAAATAAACAAGGCATCCTATGAAAAAACAAAGATAGCAATTGAAACTGGACATATGCTAACTACAAACAACCGAGCAAACTAGAAACGTTAAAAGATGCATATGCTTGGTACAACAGGCTTAACAACAACCAAATGTAGTCATTCATATTCGTATTGTTGAAACCTGTGTTGATGAAATTGTATTACACAGTAAATAGTTGCACATATAGAGCATCACTTTGCGAATAACTGAAAAACAAGGCATACTACAAACAATCGAACATAGCAATTGAAACTGGACATATACTAACTACAAACAATCGAACAACCAAAAAAATGTTAAAAGAGGCATATGCTAGCTAAAACAGGCTTAACGGCAAGCAAATATAGTCATTCATATTGGTATTGTTGAAAATGGTATTGATGAAATTGTACTGCATAGTAAATAGTTGCACATATAGAGCATCACATTGTGAATAACTGAAATAAACAAGGCATACATCAAGTCAAGCCTCATCGACGACGACCATAAGGAGGGCATCCTCGCAGGCTCTTCCAAGGGGAAAGAGCCCATTTACGACATCAAGGAGGGCACCCTACAGCTGTGCTCTTCCAAAGGGAATGAGCTCATCTGCGACAACATGGAGCGCACCCAGAGTCAGTGCTCTTCCCATGGGAACGAGCCCATCTGTGACAAGTGAGAAAACCATGATTTGTTTTGCCATGCCTCTTCACATCCCATGATTTGTTTTGTCGAGACCCTTTTTGTAGTGTAGTGAGAATGTCCAGTTTTAATTGCTATATTTGGTTGTTAATGTTGGAACTGACAGAATATCTGGTTTTGCGGTAGGGAGATGATGGAGTGTGTTTTCTTTTTATTTATATAATGGTGTTTTTGTGGGGCTTTCATGATGTGGTTCTGTGTTATCTGTTAATCAACTCATACTTATAAGAGAAAAATTTCTATGTCAGTGCTCTTTTTTCTAGGTGATGAGAGGGCCTACGGGATTGATAAGTTTATATAAGCTGGATGCTGCAAATTTGTAAAGAAATATATCGAAATCATATTATCAAATCGATACTATTAAATTCACCGTGATTTGAAAAATGGTTGACCCAATCAAAATCGTAAAACAAGTTCAAAATTGAATAGCTCAAAAATGAGAGAGCTCCAAAATTAGAGAGCATAATGAATCAAAAGAACTGAATGTGAGAGCTGTTGAGAATTGACCTGGTCAAAATTGGGTGATCCGATTCTAAATTGCATACCTCAACTGATGATGAGGCCTTAAAAAATAGGGATGGTAGTGTCAGAGCGAACATTAAATTAAAAGAACTGAATGAGAGAGCTGCTTGAAAAAAAATCATCCAGTCAAAATCGGGTGAACCAATGCCAAATTGAAAACCCTAATTATTTGTAAGACCTTAAAAATTATGGAGCATGGTGCATTGATAGATGTAATAATCAGAATTAATTATTATTTAAGTAGATTAGTGTAATCAAATATTAACGGGATGTAGTTCAACTGATAGAGCGCTTAGAATGCATTTACGAGGGAGGGGGTTGATACCCACCGCCTCCAATTTAATCTTTTCTTTTTCTGCTAAATATCTTTCATTTCCATGTTGTGATCTTTTCCGTGCAGAAAATGAGACCGGCAAGAAGTAAAGAAAAGTTGTGTTGAGACAATGCATGGGCTTCTACCTAGATCTTTAACTGGTTTGGAAACTGGAGGCTGATCCACTTTTGACAAAACTTATATTGGGCCGTAATGTCAAACTTAGTGTCAACAGGGCGTCGCTATGTCTTGCTACACGCGAGACAAAGAGGTCCCTAAAGGTAGGCGCGAAAATCGACCCAGGCGCACGGGAGCTAAAGCTGCATTTTCTGTTTTGTTTTTTTACCTTTTTATTTTAATTTCTATTTTTACTTATTTTTTACTTCCAAATAGTTTAAATAAATATATTACAAAAATCACTCTACATAGAACATTTGAAAAATGTTGACCAAGCATTTGAAAAATGTTAAATGTGTATATAGAAAATGTTAATAACATATACAAAAAATGTTAATCAAGCATTTGAAAAATGTTAATCAAGTATTTAAAACATGTTTAAAATGTATAGAAGAAATTTTGACCATGTATTAAAAACTTCGATCTTGTATACAAAAATATTAATCAAGCATTTGAAAAAAAATGTTGAACAAGTATTAGAAAATTGTTAATTTGAAAAAAATGTTGAACAAGTATCTGAAAAGTGTTAATCAAGCATTTGCAAAAAGGTTAAAAGTGTATAGAATTTGTTTTTTGATCAAGTGTTAAAAATACGTTAATCTTGTATTTCAAACGAATTAATCAAGAAATTTAAAATGTATGTATAGAAAAAATGTTGACCATATATTAAAAATGTTAATCTTGTATTTGCAATTTTTTAATCATGCATTTGAAAAATGTTGAAAATTTGTATAGGAAAAAATATTGACCATGTATTATAAAAATGTTAACTTTTTATTGGAAAATGGTATATGTGTATTAGAATAATGTTCTTGACACACTCATAAAATATAGAGTGAAAACCAAAAGAAACTTAAGAAAAAATAAAAAAAAAGAAGAAATAAGAAAACAAAAAAAATAGAGAAACGAAATAAAACAAAAAATTGATTAAAACGAGAGAGAAAGTCAAAAAAACTGAAGAAAAAGGATAGAAAAATAAAAACCGAGTGAAAACCGAGAAGGAAAAAAACAACAAAAAATAAAAAAAAACAATGAAAACAGAGAAAAACCGATGAAGAAAAAAATGAAAAACAAAACAAAAGAACATAGAAAAAATGGATAAGAAACAATGAAATCCGGCACGTTTTGACTTAAGTAGTACCACCCTACTACTTCATCACCAACCCTAGGCACGCCCGATGGCTAGCAGCACTTGCAATCAACCAGCAGACCATGGTTCAAAAACCCCACGGCTCCCTTTTCTCTTCACTATTTTTTTATGTTCCCGATGTGGGGTCGGCCCTTTACTATAGCCGCATCACACGAGAGATCCGTCTATCTCATGTGAAGCGAGATATAGCTCTCACGGTATCAACAAGGTATCATATCCGACACCTCAAGACCGCCTATCGGATACCTGCACACATCAGCTACCCAACTCTATTTGGCGCTTTAAGCGTCGGTTAGAGCATTAACCGGGGCACTCACCCTCCACGGCATTGATATCTAAATGGACCAACCCATATAGGACCAACCCATGGGCTCCCTTTTCTCTTCGCTATTTCTTTTATGTTCCCGATGTGGGGTCGACCCGTTACTATAGGTGCATCATGCGAGAGATCCGTCTATCTCACGTGAAGCGAGATATAGCTCTCACGGTGTCAACATGGTATCATATCTGACACCTCAAGACCTCCAATTGGATGCCTGCACACATCAGCTACCCAACTCTATTTGGCGCCTTAAGCGTCGGTTAGAGCATTAACCAGGCCACTCACCCTCCACGGCATTGGTATCTAAATGGACCAACCCATATAGGACTTTTCACTAGTTTTATCATTTTAGTTTACTTTTTATTTTTTGTTTATTTTTTATGTTTTTAATTTCATTTTCCCTATTTTATCAAATTCGTGACCTTTTCCCAATTTGAAAATTATTTCCTATTTTTATTAACTTTTACATTAATCATTTCAAATCCGGGAACTTTTTTCAAAATTTGTGAACTTATTCCACATTCCGTGAACTTTTGTAAAATTAAGTTTTCGAAATCTTTTATAAACTTTTTCTCCAAATTCGTGAACCTTTTTCATTTTATGTACTTTTCCTAAATCCCGTAAAATTTTCCATGTTTTGAGTTTTTTTTCAAATTTAACAAACATTTTTTAAATTTGTTGAACTTTTATAATTTTAAAAAAACTTTTGAACTTTTTCCTATTTGCTAAAGTCAATGGTCAACTTTTCGTCATCAACTCTAGTTGCTCGACCGACCAACATAAGCATCCCACCAGTTAACCAATTTTAAAATTAACTTAGCTAGCCTGGCCCATTCACACTTGGGCATGAGGGCATGTTACCCTAGGAGCTTTCCGTCAGCTATTCCAAGCAACACCTGAAAGAAAAGGAAAATGGGCCGGCCCATTCTCGCATCAGTGTTTTATTGTTTTCTTTTCTTTTACTTCTTTCATTTCCTTTTCCATTTTCTAATTATGAAAAAAATCAAATTCAAAAACTGTTCATGATTTCAAAAAAAGTAACTTTCAGGTTGGCTTACTGAGAAAGGACTTTCTGGTACACTTGAAATGTATCCCATAAAATCTTTTTGTAATTTGATGTATTTTCCCTCCATAAAATGAGTCTGATAAGAAATAAAGAACATCTGCGTTGAGACACTGCTTGGGCTTCTGCCTGGAACTTTGACTTGGTTGGAAGGTGGAGGCTAATACACTTTACCAAGGAAAACTTGTACCACTAAAAAACCAAGAAAAACTTGTATTTGACCATAAGGTCGAACTTAGTGTCAACAGAGTATCATAACCAAGACCTCGAGACCTCCGATCGAATGCTCGCAGGCGTCAGTTTTTTAGGGGAAGCAATTGTCTGCTATGCCAGGCAATCACTAAAACCAAAGGCAAATGGGCCAGCCCACTTTCGCGCAAGTTTTTTATTTCCTTTTTCTTTTATTTTGATATTTTAAAAATGATTCATATCCCAATAAATGTTTGTGATTTTAAGAGAAATTTCATGAATTTAATAAATGTACCATAATTTCATTATTTTTTTAAAACCCCGAGTATGGAGAATGTTCGTTAATTTTAGTAGATGTTCCGAATTTCATAAAATGTTCCTGAATTTCAAACTAACACCATATTTCAGAAAAAAATGCTCATGGACTTTATAAATGTTGTAATTTTCTAAAATATTTTGACCTTCAGAGGGTGTTCACGAATTTTAAAAATCCTATTAAAAACAAAATTTCCAAATTTCATCAAAATGTTTTGTATGAGATTAAAAAATGTGTAGTGTATACTGAAAACATGTTCATCCTGTATTCACCGTGTATTAGAAAAGAGGAATATATGAAAATAGAAAAAAAGATATTTGTTGCAAAGGGATGAAATGGAAGTAAACATATGAAAACTGGTAAAGAAAATAAGGAACACAGAAAGCCAAAAAGGAAAAATCCAAAGCAGAAAACCAAAACAAAAACCATAGAAGAAAAATGAAAAAAATGCAGGGCCAGCAAAGCAAAAGAGCGCCCACATATGGAACTGGGCCAGGCCATGTTGCTTCTATCGCGGTCGTCATGCGACTTAGTTGACACATGCGAGAATCAGCTAGGGTTTGCAAAGATCCATGTAGATGCGGGCACCCGGTCGGAGAGAGGAGGGTCAGCAGTCGCTATATGTAGAGATAGCCAGGGTCTTTACTTGGGCAGCTCCGCGCTCGTCATTACAGGTGTATGGGATGCACCAACGCTGGAAGCCATAGCATGTCGCGAAGCCGTGGCGTTGGCAGAAGACCTCAACCAACATAATTACATCGTGGCATCCGATTGCAAGCAAGTTGTTGACGATCTAGCCAAGGGAAGCCAAGGAGCATATGGTGCTGTAATCAGAGAGATTAGACATAGAGTTCCACCCACTAGCAAGTTTATTTTTGAAGGGCGTGCGGCGAATGTCGAAGCCCACAAGTTAGCTAAATATGCTTTGTCTTTACTCCCAGGGCGTCATGTGTGGCTTGGCCAGCCACATGACCAAACTTGTATCCCACTCTATGTGGATTTTGAGTAATAAAAGGCTTTTACCCCTCAAAAAAGAAAGCTAGGGTTTGCGCGAGACGTCCAAGGTGATGTCTGTAGGCAACTAGGCATCAACCAGGCGAGGCGACGATGAGCAAGCGCACTAGGCCATCCGAGTAAGTGTGCTAGCCATTGTCTAGGTAGCTATGCAACGGGTTTCTTCGGTTCATTTGCTTTGTTTTTAATGGTTTTGCGCTTTTTGTAAACAAGACAATACCCCACTCGTTGTAGCGGGATGGTAGTGTAGTAAACAATTTGAAAGGGAGGGGCACACGGTAAGGAGAAAAAGAGCAAAAAAAAGAAATGGTTTGTAGCAAACAATAAAAATAAGAAATGTTTTGCAGTAGCAGAAAATAAAAATAACTAAACCTAATGAGAATATAGTATAAGCTTGAAAATCAATAATAGAAAGTGTCTAAAAATAGAATAAAAACTTTTGAATTATAGTTAAAAAACGTGATTTCGAACAAAAATGTGAAGGATGACTAACGGGAATATATGAGGTGGGAGCGTTACATGCATAACTAATAAAAAAATGATTATAATTTATAAATTAAATACATGACTCGCTTATGTGGCAGATTTTGCTTGGCTTAGTGGGAGAGAAGACTTAAATACATTGCTTAGTGGGACATTGAGGTGCTTATGTGATAGATCTTGCATGGCTTAGTAGGAAAGATGACTTAAATACACTGCTTAGTGGAACGTTAAGATGGAAACTTTGCATGTTAAGAGAATTGGGACCAATTTTTTAAGAATATAAGATGCATGAAATGTTAAATTCACAAAAGAATGTGTATTTTTTTAAAAAAACAGCATATATATTGAAAATAGTTCACCCTACATAGAAAAAAATAGTTTGTTTTAAAAAAAATCAAATTATTAAAAAATTAGCACATATTTAAAATATCATTATATCTAAAAGACTCCCTGATTATTAAAAATGATTATAGTATTAAAAAATAAAAATGAATAAGTGCAAAAAAATCAGAATAAAAACCAGGAGAAAACCAAAAGACAAGAAAAAAATAAAGAAAAAAACTGAAATAGGAAGAACAAAGCAAAACAGAAAAATGCGTGGGAAAAAAACTGCACCGACAAACAGTAAACTGGCCATCATATCCGGTTTCATTCACTTAACCAAGCCCCAGTTGCCGATTTATTCTCCAACAATCACGCCATCAGAGATCACTTTTTCTAAAAAAAGACAGTGTGCCATATATTGAAATACTGTATCGTATCACTTTCGATCTTTCTCTCAAAAGGAAAATTATAGAGGTTGATACATACTCCCTCGTACCAATTCCGTCAACCGTTCGCTTTTCTTTCTTCGGCTCGAAGAAAGAAAAGGTGACCACTCTGCCAGGAGTCTCCCCGCCGCCGCCCTCCGGCAGCTCCCCTCCATGATGAGGAGGGTAGTCAGATCCATGCGTGTGTATCATTTTTTACTCTCATAGTTTAGGGTTTTTAGACTGTTCATCGTCTTTGACTTCAGCGGCGACGAATAAAGTTTTTTCATATCCTACTCCGGTTAGGCGATCGGTCCTATGATTGGGGATCAATTTGAAAATCATTATGTTCAAATAAGGGTGGCGTGGTGGCGGCAACATCCTCGTGGTGGACCTGTGTCCTCGAGCTCTACCGTTGCGACGGCATTTGCTACGGCGTTGATGCGGAGCTTGAAGATAGTCCAGGAGCAGATGCAGATGGTGGATTGTGTACTGGAAGATGGTGGATCGTGTGTTGGGGACGTGGTTCGTGGATGACAAGTGTGATTTTCTCCTCTGGTGTCTTGTCGTGTGGGGGTGACAGATCTGGAGTTCGATGTCGTGCCCGGGGTGTTACCCCAGTCAGATTCGTTCAATGGTAATGATTTCGCCTTTGATGAGCACCTTGAAGGTATGCAAAGTTGTATATCATCGATGGAGCCGCTTCGAGCTCGGGTGTGAAGATGATCTGTCATTTTTTCTTTGGTGGCTGCTGTGATGGTTTCAGAGGCAGGTGACGGGCATTGGTTTCAAGTTCAGAGGTTTCTTCGGTCTTGATTGTAATATTACTTCTTGATTGTTGTTACTTTGTGCAAAGGCTAACATTTTGCTATTTTTTCAATTTTATCAGGTCGATTTGTATGTGGCTTGTACTATGATCCTTATGATACAGATGAGACACATATTATTATTAAAAAAATATACTCCCTCTGTCCTGAATTATTTGTTGCTTAAATGAATATACGTGCTGGATAACATCCATTTGAGCAATAATTTAAGACGAAGGGAGTCCTTTCCAATTGAGGTAATATCATCTGCAGTCATACAATTTACGCTCAATGTTCAGTTTGATAGTAAAATTTTAAAATACAAATTTGTAGTCATGTAACTTACGTTCTTATGCAAATACGGTTACTTTGCTTGTATTCAGATGTATCCTACGCTGATGTGGCATGCCAGCGTGGCTATGCCCACCGTCAATGATTGGAACAGCTCGAACGGCGTGTGCATGTTTTTATTTTACATAGCTCGTCATAGTGGGGAGTAACTTATACTAGTGTCATGCATATTACACTAGTCTAAGTTATTACCTTCATAGTGTAAAATAACATATTAGTAGTGTCATAGATGACTTCATTTATTAGCTTATAGACTCATCTTGTATTGGGAAGCGCTATATTACAGTAACATATTATGTTACTACTTCTCATTAATTATTTGCTACATAAGCAAAAATTTCTTGAAGTGCACTAAGTTACTTGTTAAGTTACTCCCACTATAAGCATCACTCGTTTTGTATTTAATTAAACATGAGCCCATCAATAACACGTGTGGGTCCAACTTAATCCCAAAGAGAATAATAAAAAACGGGTAGTTGTCGTTACCCAAACATAAAATTTATTGTTTATCTTTTAGACAATTACAGGTAGTTGGTGTAGTGGTTAGCTCGTGCGGTTTCACACTCAAGGTCGACAAATCAGATCCATCGGGCCCTTCTTTTCCGCGGAATTATCCATGCGCCTAAGTTACAAATTTTTGCTTGACCCACAGACAGGTGGACCCTATATAGATTAGCCTAATTACCTGGTTAGCCTAACCTGTTGTTAGCATCCCACTGACTAGTGGCTCCACCTCTAAATTACCAGTTAGACATGTGGGTCTATTTATCTGATTAACCTAGACAAACTTGATGTGCTTTTTTTAAAATAATTTGAGGTGCTTTTGTGTGTAATCAAATACTTTCTTCGTTTCATAATGTACAATGTTTTTTGACACTACACTAAAATCAAAAAACGCTTACATTATGAGACAGAGGGAGTAGATTTTAGTTGTGCATGTACAACATCACCTGGCATTGGTGGGATGGATGTACGAGTGATTAATAAACAGGTTGTTGGTTCGAACCCAATCTACTCCATCCTTTTTTTCATTATATTTGAGGTCTTTTGTGCATTATTAAATAAATTATTACGTAGGGATTTTCTGAAGAAAAAAAGGTGTGCTAGGGTCACCCAAAGCCATGTGCACTCTTAATCATTGACAGGTGGGCCTTCGTCAGGCTGGCACGCCATACGGGAGCGTAAATGGCCATATTTGCACGATACCGTAAGATGGATGACCATAAATTCCTATTTTTAAAATTTTAACATTAAACTTGTTGGAAATATGAGCAAATTACTACGAGATTTAATCCAAATAAACAGAAGATAAATCATGACTACAGCAGTAGAGGTTAAACTAATTATGTGAACTAGCATAGCAGATGAACAGATCACATCTAGGGCACATACTAGAAACATGAATTCTACCACGATCTCGAACAGGAAGGATAGAATCACATATGGTGCAGCGGGAGCAACACCGCCGGCGTTGACGTTGTCACCCATGTCGTCGAGGACGAGGTTGCCGAAGTCGGGGAAGAAGTCGTCGTTCGCGAAGTTGTCGCTGCCAGCAGTCGCGCGAGTGCGCTCCCCAAAAACCTGATCGCCCCTCTCCCGTATAGGATCACGAGAGGCGGGGTTCCGGAGGCCTGCTGTCCCTTCTCCCGGTGCACGCCGAAAGGAGGGATGGAGAAGACTTGCTTGGCGGTGCAATGATCTGGAACGGTGGTGAGAAACCATACGAAGCGGCGGCGGCTAGGGTAGACGTCTGCCTGACTATATAATGAGGGCCGGGTAGGTCGTGGGAATAAACCCCACGTCCGAGTCGTCACGATCCAAAAGAATCGGAAACGGTTCAGTAATTAACGCGTCCGTTAATTATTAATTAATGACTCATTAATTTTTCCGAGCAGCAAAAATATAGACAACGTGCATAGCTCTGTCCTCGGCTCGGCTCAATCTCGCAACCCGCGGCGCGCCGCGGCGCGGCGCGTCGTGACAAGGCGAGGCGCGTCGTGACGAGGCGAGGCGAGCGAGGAGGAGGAGCGCGCGTGTAGGTCTTCTCTTCTCATGCTTATACAAGTGGTAGAAGAGCTCATCTTATAAAGAGGTGCAACTCTCTCTCAACTTCCGAAGTGGGACTAAACTTTAGTCTCACTCACTCCACTCACATGTGTGTATGAATGGGCCAAGAGAATTTCAGAATTTTAGTTGGGCTTTGGGCCAAAGGCCTACTAGCAAAATTCCAACAATCCCCCATAAAGTCTCATTGGCACATCTCATCATTTAGTTCCAAAATATTGTTTATATACCGGTGCTTAGTGGAGACTGTGAAGTTAAACTTCCACTTAGAGATTTATGTTACACTAGATCACAACTTGAATAGTGGACTATGCCTTAAACTATAAGTTTTCTGCGAGACTAGTTTCACACAAATTCTTGATCGATACTTGGCTGCCGCAAGGCTTCCCCGCGGGTGGAGCGTATACGTCATACTCCAGGGCCTTTTCATGAATTTATTAGAGAACACCCAATTCTCACAGACCGCGACGTTAACAGTCAAATTCATATAGGTGTGTTCCTCAGAAGATGTTCTGCAAGACAACATCTCTGCTTATCCGAATAAGCCACTTGGAACACATTAAGATAAGTATCAACCTGTCATGCAAATCAGGAGAGTATTGCATCTTCACGGAGTGGGATAGTTAATATAGGGATACTCTCCTCTCAGCTGACCAACAGCTTGTCTCCCACTTCTACTTCATGAGATCTCCGATCACATAAAGTGGGTTACCATTATGGACAACTCATGCGGTGGGTCTCAAACCCATCTCCATCGATGCATTATCTATCACATTACGTGATAGACCCTTTGTGAAGGGATCTGCCAAGTTTTTCGCCGTCTGGATATAATGCAACGTAATAACTCCGGAGTTTCTCAATTTTCTGACAGATTTTAGTCTCCTCTTCACATGTCTTGAGGACTTCATATTGTCCTTCGAACTGTTTATCTTGACGATCACAGTTTAATTATCACAGTTCATCAGGATAGGGGTATTGGTTTTTCAACCATAGGTAAGTCCATCAAGAGTTCACGAAGCCACTCTGCTTCAACAGTGGCAGTGTCCAATGCTGTGAGTTCTGCTTCCATAGTTGACCTCGTTAAGATGGTCCGCTTGTAAGACTTTCAGGAAACAGCGCCACCACCAAGTGTAAAAGCATAACCATTTGTGGTCTTTATCTCATCAGCATCAGAAATCCAGTTTGAGTCACTATAACCCTCCAGTACCCTTGGATACCCAGTGTAGTGAATCCCATAGCTCGCGGTGCCTTTCAAATAGCGCATAACTCTCTCAAGCACATGCCAATGATCATCTCCCGGTTTTGACACAAACCGACTCAGCTTGCTCACAGCAAAAGAGATGTCAGGCCTCGTGGCACTCGCCAAATACATAAGCGAACCAATAATCTGAGAATACCTCAGTTGATCTCTAGCAATCTGTCGATTCTTTCGAAGCAACACACTAGCATCATATGAAGTTGGAGAAGGTGTGCAGTCGCTATACCCAAAACGACTCAAGACCTTTTCCACATAGTGAGACTGAAGCAGTGTGATCCCACCATTCTCATCTCTCAACAGCTTGATGTTTAAGATAACATCAGCTACTCCTAGATCCTTCATCTCAAAACAGCGAGATAAGAAATCCTTAACCTCCTTGTAAATCAAGTTTGGTTCCAAATATCAATATGTCGTCGACATATAGACAAAGAATAACTCCTTCGCCCCCACCATAGCGATAGTACACGCACTTTTCACCATCGTTTACTACAAAGCCGACAATAGTTAATGTTCTTTCGAACTTCTCATGCCACTCCTTAGGAGCTTGTTTAAGGCCATATAAAGACTTTAATAACTTGCACATCTTTCCTTCCTGACCAGGTACTACAAAACCATCTGGCTGATCCATGTAAATTTCCTCCTTCACCTCTCCATTGAGGAAAGTTGTCTTAACGTCCATTTGATGAACGAGAAGACCATGTGAGGCAGCCAGTGATAGTAGCACCCGAATTGTGGTCAGTCTAGCCACGGGTGAGTAAGTATCAAAGAAGTCTTCACCTTCTTTCTGGGTATAACCCTTGGCCACAAGCCGTGCCTTGTACTTTTCAATCGTACCATCAGGTCTAAGCTTCTTCTTGAACACCCACTTACATCCTACAGGTTTGCACCCATAAGAACGGTCAGTGACCTCCCAGGTACCGTTAGCTAAGATGAAATCCATCTCGTTACGTACAACTTCCTTCTAGTAGTCAGCATCAGGAGATGCATAGGCTTCTGAAATAGTCCTGGGTGTGTCATCCACGAGGTACACAATGAAATCATCACCAAAGGACTTTGCAGTCCTCTGTCTCTTACTCCTCACAGGAGTTTCATTGTCACCCTCAACAGGATTCTCAACGTGTTCCATCGCAATGGTGGGTTCAGGAATTACAGTGAATTCCTCACTAGATGGAGTAGGTATCTCCTGATTTGATGAACTCGACATATCCTTCATAGGAAATATGTTCTCAAAGAAAGTTGCATCATTTGACTCCATAATCGTACCAACATGCATGTCGGACACCTCAGATTTTATTATCAAAAATCTATAGCCGATGCTATGAAAAGCATAGCCCAGAAGAACACAATCCACGGTTTTTGGTCCAAGCTTGCGCTTCTTGGGAATTGGTATATTGACTTTCGCCAAACAACCCCAAGTACGTAGGTAAGAGAGTTTCAACCTTTTCCTTTCCCATTCCTCAAATGGAGTCATGGTCTTATGCTTTGTGGGAACCCGGTTTAGGACATGACACGCAGTCATTAGCGCCTCCCCCACCATTCCTTGGATAGTCCCGAAGTGTCTAACATGGTGTTAACCATATCAGTTAGAGTTCGATTCTTTCTTTCGACTACCCCATTTGACTGGGGTGAGTAGGGAGGCGTCATCTCATGAATTATACCATGTTCCGCACAAAACAGATCAAATTCATTGGAAAAATACTCTCCACCACAATCGGACCTAAGCCATTTAATTTTTCGATCAAGTTGGTTCTCTGCCTCAGCTTTATAGTTTTTGAAGAAAGTCAAAGCCTCATCTTTTGATTTCAGAAGATACACATAACAATATCTAGTGGAGTCATCAATCAACGTCATGAAGTATCTCTTTCCACCTTTTGTCAACACGCCATTCATCTCACAAAGATCAGAATGTATAAGCTCTAGTGGCGCCAAGTCTCTTGCCTCTGCAGTCTTATGGGACTTGCGAGGTTGCTTAGCTTGCACACATACTTGGCACTTAGAGCCCTTGACAGGAGAGATTTTCGGAATTAAATTCATATTGGCTAGCCGCGTCATGCATCCAAAGTTAATATGACAAAGTCGTGAATGCCAAATATCAGACTCATTATTGTGGCAAATATTATTAATAACTTTAGTGCAAATATCTGACAAAGATAGGCGGAACAAGCCTTCGCACTCATGGCCTTTTCCAACAAATTGTCCACACTTAAAAATTACAACTTTATTGGATTTGAAAACCAACTTAAAACCATCTCGACATAAACGGGAACCGCTAACGAGATTTTTATTGATGGACGGCACATGATGAACGTTCTTCAGACGCACGGTCTTCCCCGAAGTAAACTTCAGATCGACCGTATCAACACCTCGAACGATGGCATGTGACCCGTTCCCCATCAGCACGGGAGAAGTCCCAGTGGCCTGGTAAGAAGAAAACATGAAGGCGTCAGCACAAACATGTACATTGGCACCGGTGTCAATTAACCAATCAGGGGATTGAAATACTGAAAGGATGGTAGGAAAAATACCGTACCCTGATTCCTTCATATCAGTATCACCGATGACGACATTAGCGGACTTGCCGCTCTTCTCATGTTCGCACTTCTCAAAGCGGTTAGGACACTTCGGAGCCCAGTGATTAGGATCACCGTAGACATGGCAAAGTCCCTTCCCCTTCTTATGAGAATTCTTCTTGAAGTTGGTAGAATGTGATGGCTTGTTCTTTGTATCAAACTTGCCTTTGCCCTGAGTTTTGTTCTTGTTGTTTTTGAACTTGTTGGGCTGGAAGTTCTTCTTCTGTACCATGTGGGCACTAGAACCTCCCTCGGCAACTCGAGCACGTGTGTCCTTTGCTCTCGCCTTCTCTTCAACATCAAGAGTACCAATGAGATCCGCAACGAAAAACTCCTATCTCTTGTGTTTCAGGGAAGTAGCAAAATTGTTCCACGAAGGTGGAAGCTTGGCAATGATGCCCCCGGCAACAAATTTGTCCGGCAACACACACTTGAAGTACTCAAGTTCTTTTGCGAGCGACTGTATCTCATGAGCCTGTTGTACAACAGCGCGCTCATTAGTCATCTTGTAGTCATAGAATTGCTCCATGACGTACAACTCGTTGCCGGCGTCCGAGGCACCAAACTTGGCCACGAGCGCAGCCCACATGTCCTTGCCGTTGTCAAACGACATATATGAATCCACAATTGAGTCATCAAGAACACTCAGAAGAGCGCCTTTAAAGAGGGTATCGATCTTCTCAAAAGCTTCCAGCTGTGCTGGATTAAGATCGCCCTCAGGCTTGCCCTTGGTGGCGTCATAGCAGCCCATGGTCTGAAACCAGTAGACTGCTCTCGTGCGCCGCCTCTTATATTGCGCCCCCTTAAAGGCAGGCGGCTTCAGATGCGCAGCAAAATCACTCGGAGTAAATTGCCTATAATCAGGTTTTTGATTGTTGGAAATATGAGCAAATTACTACGAGATTTAATCCGAATAAACAGAAGATAAATCATGACTACACCAGCAGAGATTAAACTAATCATGTGAACTAGCATAGCAGATGAACATATCACATCTAGGGCACATACTAGAAACATGAATTCTACCACGATCTCGAACAGGAAGGATAGAATCACATACGGTGCAGCGGGAGCAACACCGCCGGCGTTGACGTTGTCACCCATGTCATCGAGGACGAGGTTGCCGAGGTCGGGGAAGAAGTCGTCGTTCGTGAAGTCGTCGCTGCCAGCAGTCGCGCGAGTGCGCTCCCCAAAAACCTGATCGCCCCTCTCCCGTACAGGATCACGAGAGGCGAGGTTCCGGAGGCCTGCTGTCCCTTCTCCCGGTGCACGCCGAAAGGAGGGATGGAGAAGACTTGCTTACCGGCGCAATGATCTGGAACGGTGGTGAGAAACCATACGAAGCGGCGGCGGCTAGGGTAGACGTCTGCCTGACTATATAGTGCGGGCCGGGTAGGTTGTGGGAATAAACCCCACGTCTGAGTCGTCACGATCCAAAAGAATCGAAAACGGTTCAGTAATTAACGCGTCCGTTAATTATTAATTAATGACTCATTAATTTTTCCGAGCAGCAAAAATATAGACAACGTGCATAGCTCTGTCCTCGGCTGGCGTGACGAGGCGAGCGAGGAGGAGGAGCGCATGTGTAGGTTTTCTCTTCTCATGCTCATACAAGTGGTAGAAGAGCTCGCCTTATAAAGAGGTGCAACTCTCTCTCAACTTCCGGGGTGGGACTAAACTTTAGCCTCACTCACTCCACTTACATGTGTGCATGAATGGGCCAAGAGAATTTCAGAATTTTAGTTGGCCTTTGGGCCAAAGGCCTACTAGCAAAATTCCAACAAAACTGAACATTAAGCATAAGTTATATGACTCCCGATGATATTACTTTTTTCCAATTCGCCGAAGAATTTTTAAAAAGGCACTCTGCGTGCAACCACAGGTGTCACAAGTGCTGACGGGCTTATCCAGCAAGTTGGTTCCATTAGACGGAGCCGCATGTGCGACCAATATCCCTTTCCGACGGCACACGCGCTCGCTCGCCGACCAGAGACCGGCGGCGTACGGGCACGACGCACCGGGGTGTAATTAGGCCGGTTTCGTGTAGAAGACACGCACGGTCCACGACCTCATCCTCATCCCTCTATCTTCACGTAACGCACGCAAACGTGCCCCATTGACCACACCCCCTGACTCTCCACGAGCGGTGCGGTGGCACCCGCACGCACGCGCTCGATCGCCTCGGCCCCAATCGTGAAATTCTGCAGCAAAAGTCCAAAGGCCCGAACCTAAGCGTCACATACGCAATGTGCTCGCGGTTACGCAGCGCACACGTACGTACGTGCGTTCATTGGTTCATGCACGTGCTTTTTTTTTGCGAAAAGGTTCATGCACGTGCTGTATAGTTCTAGACTTTTTTCCCGGATAATCCTAGCTTTATGAAACCTTTTTTACAAGAAAACATTCAATCTATTCATCAAGTGTCAAAGAACACCAAAAATAAAAACAGTTTTGCTAAAGCTCTGGAGCGAGTTGAAGCCATGCCGCTGTCATCGCCCCTCCCTCATCGTAGCTGGGCAAATATTGTTGTAGTAGACAGTCGGGAAGTCATTGTCCTAAGAGCATCTCCAGCCCCCCCCCCCCCCCCCCCCCCCCCCGCGCCAAAAAAGGGCCGCAAACTACGCCTAGCCGCCACCGCCCCCGTTTTCACCGTCGTCTACATGCCGAGAAGCCTGTAGAAGCGGGTGTAGTCGTCGCCCTCACAATCGTCGTCGCGTGCCTCTCCTGTGCCGCCGCCGTCCCTGCTGCAGCCCTGGCCAGGGTCGTCGACACGAGGTGGGGCGCTGGACGACCCAGCCGCGTCCTCCTCATCGCTGTCGAGGACGATGACACCGTCCTCCTCGCGCCCGCGACGCCGGGCCTGGAGCTCCGCGTACGCCCGTCGCTGGCGGCGTACCTACTCCCGGACGTAGTCCTCCTTCGCCCGCTCGAGGGCGGACTCGTCGTCGGGGGCCACCATCTCGACGTGCTCCGGCTTCACCGGGAGCAATCCCGACTCCGGCTTCGGCCTGACCAGACGGAGGGAGCCGCGCGGGGAGGGCCGGGCACCCTTGTTGATGACGAGGGCGCCGCTGCGGGTGCGTCGCCCGAGCGGCGTCTCCTCCGGCTCGGACTTGACGGGGCGGAGCGCAGCCGGCGAGCCGGAGCCCGACGACGAGGACGACCCCGGCTCCATCCGCCGCGACATCCAGGAGCTGCCACAGTGGGTACTCGAGGCGCGACGTTGCCGGTCTCGAGGGTGCGGCCTGGCATGCCCCACCACTCGCGTCGCCCGCCGGAATTGAGGCGGCCGCGCGGGATGACGTCGTTGGTGGCGGTGATCTGTTCGTTGCGGCGGCCTTGGAAATACGAGGTCTAGAGGTGATGGTTGCCGGCGGCGTAGCGTGGCTCGTTCGGCTGCTCCTCCGTCATGGACGAGCGGATGCGGGTGATCTCGGCCCGCCACGCCGCCCCTTCGGGCACCGGGACGCCGCCGGCGCTCAGCCTCCATGCCCCCGGCACCCGCATGTCTGGGGGCGCCGGGTACTCGGCCTCGTAGAGCAGCCGGGCCTCCGGTTCTTGGAGGTCACGGCGGCCGAAGTTGTTCGTCGTCGCCTGGGGACCTCTCGGCCATCTTTTCATCGGAGAGGGGGGAATGAGAACTGTTGCGTCCAACGACGGGGAAGTCGCCTTTTATAGCCACAGTTGGGCGGCGACGGGCTGCATGTCGGGCGACGCGTGGCGGGAGAGGACGGGACCCGTGTCGCGGCGCGTTCACTGCGTCGCCCGCGAGGCATCAATGGAGGCTGACCGACGCGGCAGCGTGGCAGCCTTCACATTGATTCACGCGAGAAACGAGACGATGAGGGCGAGGAAGCGGCGTCTCGCTGACTCGGCGGGCCCATCCTCTTTCGCGCCAAAAACGCTCGCTCCGGTGCCCCCGGGCGCCCCCCAGCGCGCCGGGTTTGGCCTGAGTCCGCCGACGCCAGTTTCGGCCCAACCCGGCGAAAACGGGCTCCTGGGGGCGCGACTGGGCCGAATTTTGGGCGTCGAGACAGAAAAATCGTCTGGGGAGGGCCTGTTGGGGGCACGGCTGGAGATGCTCTAATGCCCTATAGAACCAGGGCATCAGAACAACAAATGCCACCGATGAAGAGAATTCTAGATTGAAAGGATCCAAACGGATCCACCGAAGACAGACGCCGATCGGATCCCACGATATCTGCCGAAAACACACCTCCACACGTCGTTCGTCGACACTTGAAACATTGCCCGGACGAGGGCTGGGCGGGGAGGACCTTATTTCATCTTCAAGAAGCTGTCTCCGTCTTTTTCTGTGCATGCCCAAACCCTAACAAAACTCTAAGAAACACCTAAATACGTAAGCCTCCCGGCGGCAACGACCGAGATCCACCACGCCTCCATGATACAAGGACCATAGGAGATGAGGCGGACCGATGGCGCACCGGCGAGGGGGGGTCAACCATCTCCTTAATAAACCTCAGAGAAACCAATGACCTGAGATAATATTTAATAATAATCATTAGTTTCACTAACCATGTTGTCATCACACCAAAATACCATTTAGAAATAAATGCATTTTCAATCTCCCTCTTTTGGGGGTATTTATGACAATAGGGTTAGAGCATGGAAAAGAATATAAATGATAAATGAAGCCATGCAACTCTACGGATATAAGGAGCCCCCCTTGATGTTTGCATATGCCATGCAACGCCTTTATCCTCTAACGATGAAATGAAGCCATGAAACTCTACCGCTGATGTGCGTGGATTTTCATCCTATTGTCCATTGCTAGTATCTATCTATCCTCATCAATGGCGTCCCTGACCCTCCAATTTGGTACTGCATAGGGCTTCGTGAGGGTGACCTATTGTCGCCGATGCTCTTCGTGTTCGTCATTAACGTCCTACACTCGATCCTTCAACGGCCATTTCCTAGGGAATCCTCCAGTGGCTCACCCCTCGCCACTTGGCCTCCAGTGTCTCTCTCTATGCTAATAACATGGTGATATTTTGCCACCCGAACCCTCAAGACTTGAGTGCCATTCGTGAGCTTCTCAGATCTTTGGGATTGCCTCGGGTCTAGTGACGAACCTCTCCAAGAGTTCGACCACCCCCATACGGTGCCGCCTCAATGACATCGAGGACATTCGTGATGTGTTGCCATGCCCGGGCACTAAGTTCCCCATCAAGACCTTGTCCTCCTGTCTCGATGCGTAAGCTACCCTCGACCGCTCTACAACCGATGCTGGACTAACTCGAGAAGGAGCTCCCCACTTGGAAGGCGGGTCTCTCGAAAAAGGTTGGGCGTCTACTACTTTTTCGACATGTGTTTAGTCTCATCTCGGTGCACACCTTGATGGCCATCTCCATGGATGCAACTACCCTCAAGCTTGCTTATCGTATCTACCGCGACTTCCTCTGGTTCGGGTGCAAGGATACCAACATAGGTTACTGCTCCATGAATTAGCAAAAGGTGTGGCAGCCGCTCCATATCAGAGGGCTCGACATCCATGATTTCTGTCATATGGGCATCACCCTCCATGCCCGGTGGATTTGGATCTATAAGACCGACCCATCCCGTCCATGGCGCCATCTTCCACGCGTCAACCTCCTGACACGTTCGCAAGGGAGAATCATGCATTTTTAGAGGATCACGGGTTGTCCGGCCAGTCGGTCACTAAGATTGCCCCGCTCTCCTCGAGTTGGTGCTGTGTCGATGCCGAAGATGCCACATCGTCGTTGAGGGGCTTCATCAGCGAGCTTGGATTCGCGACATCCACTACGCTCCGAGACTTGCTGCACCTGTCAAATACATGAAGCTTTGACATCGGTTGCATAAACTTAAGCTCACGACATAGCCGAATTGCCCCTCTTGGAAGATCTGCGCCAGCGGTGCCTACACGAGACGCTCGTGCTATGAGGCATTGTTCTTTGGGGCCGCTAGCTACTGATCTCTCACTAATAATAAAGCATGGATTGACTTTGTCGGGTTCACCGTCACAATACGCTTTTTTTCTTATGTCATAATACGCTTTTACAATTTGTATGGACAAAATCGTAATATAAACAAGGTGGTACTAATAGCATGTTCGTCTGTCCGTCCGACCTGGTTCGTATATCGCACATATCAGCCCAATTCATTAAAAAAACCCGATCTATCTCGACCAGCATACGGCTATCGTTCGATCCCGCTCGATCTATTTCCGACCAGCATACGGTATCGGCGGGCTCTTCTATGTGGTTGTGCAGGAGGCGCTGGTCACCGTCAAGTGCGTGCACCCGGTGCGCGTCCGTGCAGTCAAGTCTAGCCGCTACAACACCAGCATCGACGCGTACGGGCGCTCCGCCTCAGTGGACGTGGCGAGCTCTACGCGGACGAGGAAATGCGCTTCCTGCTCCTGGTGGACGTGTCGAGGGCCGGCAACGCGGACGACGTGACGCAGCTCGTGAAGGTGACCTGCACCTATCGCGACACGGCGATCGGACTAGTGCTGGATGTGGCGGTGCACAGGCCGGTGGAGCTGGCCAAGGACCAGCAGCCGTCCATGGACGTGGCGCGGGAGACATTCCGCGTGGAGGCGACGGAGGACATCGCGGCGGGGCGCACGGCCGCGGAGTGCGGCGAGTACGTGGAGGCCGCGAGGATACTGGAGCGCAGGCGGGAGGCGCTGGCCGACGACGCGAGGTTCAGGGCGCTGGTGGCCGAGCTGCGAGAGCTGAGCACCCGCGTGGTGAGCCGGCGGGAGTACGAGAAGTCGGGGCGCGCGTGCATCCTGACCGGCTACAGCTCCCACGCGCAGCGGCGCGCCGCGTCGGCCTTTGTGGTCGGTGCCGAGGGGTACGATTGTCCCCAGCCAGCCGGGGCGGCTCCTAGCGCGGCGCCGTCGATTCTTGGTTTTGGAGCTGCTGGGGCGTACGCGACGCCGGCGATGCAGAGGATGGTTGCTGAAAACACGTGAGTTCATATTGTTGGCTAACATCAACCCTAGACCAAAACCATTGGTGGATTTCTCCATGCTCCGCTGTTTTTTCCTGCTCGTACAATTTATAGGTCAGGTGTAGTGAGGTGAAAATCTTCGCCCCATTGGGATCCTGTCCTGATGTGGTAATGGTGGGTGAGGTGTTTCAAGCCCTTCGAACCGTGGCGTCGGCATCCATATGATTCCTGCCTTTACCGGCGATCTCTATCCCCCGTCCAGTACCTTGATCTCTTGTTTGGGGTGGTTTATGGCTGAAACGAGTGTGAATGTGATGAGTCTGCATCTTGGTCATGGTTTTTTTTTTCTGGTCATGGTTGTTTGAGTAAATTACTGGCTTACTGGCATCCTTTATGATCATTAGCATGTACCAGCGGAGTTTAATTCCATGCTTAGCTTGCAGACGCATATAATAAGTTATTAAATAAATTTGTACTTATAAGTTGCACAATAATGTCATAATTGTAGTTTCAGATGGTGGATTTAAGACAACTGACGTAGAGACACAATAAACCTCAAGATCAACTCATATGCTAACAGATGCTACATCACGAAGATTTACTATGCCGTGTACTCATAATGTGTCAAAGAAGTGTATCATGTCTGAGCATAAATCATTGATAAGAATCTTCCATTATTTTCCTTAATGATATGATCATAGATGGCACAACTTACACCTTGGGGATAGTTAAGAAGTAGTTGTCCCAAGATATAGACCTTTTCAGCATACTTTTACCATTCATTTAGATGTTAATATTTTTTTTAATACAAATAAGCATAGAGTACAAGAATATATTTTCATACAAATTTATTAACATATATCTGTCGCGATTATGGTGAGAAAAAATATAGGCGGCCACACGGGTGGGAGTTAAAATATAAGACATTGACCTTTGTATGGGTGGGGAGAGGGGGAGATGGTCTTAGCAATGCTTATTGAGACTAGATGGTGTGTTAACTTTTTATCCCGTTGCAACGCACGGACATTTTTGCTAATAATAGCTAAACTGGCGCACTTGAGCTGTCCTGCGATCGAAGTTTTTCACCTGGTTGGCACTACAAGATCGTTGTTTCATGGTTGATTGCTTACTTTGTCGTGGCGTCCCGCACGCTCCACGCCCGCGTTCCGTGCGACTAGACCCTGTGACGATGAACCACCTACTCATGGACTACCCCTTCACCTGTCAGGTGTGGCTCACGTACTTGCCTGGTGCAGATCGATCTCTCACCGCCCGGCGTCACGGTTTGTTTTCTGGATTGGTGGGCAACGTCTTACTCCCCGTCCGGCCATCTAAGGTCCTCCCCACCATGATCATACTCTCTGCATGGTGAATCTCGAAGCTCGCAATTATGTATCCTCACCTTTGAGTTATCGTCTACCCCTCGCGTAACCCAGACTATCCGATCCGCTTCTTCACCTATGAGTTGTCGTCCACCCCTCGCGTGACTCGGACTATTCGTGGTAAGACTGGTTAGTGGGCGCACACTGAGGCAGCGTCCTGGACTCCCTCCTGCTTGATCTTCTCCTATCAATAAGACTAACTACAGTGAGAGTAATATAGGTGGTAACATCACACTTATCTAAACAAAATAGATGATGTGACATGTAATTAATGAAGAAAGAGAGGCATGTAGTAACATAGCTAGTTACTGTAACACCACACATATAAAAAAAAATGAGTCTACAATGTAATAAATAAAGTGATGCATGACAGATAAGGATGGCAATGGATCGGGTTCGGCTCGGGTTAAACAATATTAAATCCATATCCAAATCCATGAAGACAGTATGTGCCCATCCATGAAAAAATCCATGGGCGTAAAATTATGCCCATGTCCAAACCCGATGAATATCCATCGGATTTTCTCATCATGTATACATAAAACATAGCACAACATTCAGATAAGCTCTCAAATTCTCACAAAATGACATAGCACAAGTGAATGACATCAAATAAGCTCTTAGATTCTCACAAAATGACATAGTACAAGTATAGATCGCCACATAACCTCTCAAATTCTCACAAAATAACACAACATCAAATAAGCATAACTACCATTCTAAACATTGGTTGTCATGCTGAACAAAAATTCTGAAACCCAAGTGATCAACCATAGATAGAGGGTACTCATGAACACAAATCATTAGTGGAAGCTCTTTCCTGGCAACATCTTGATCAAAAATAATATTCTCCAAATTGGCGTTTCCATCATCAACCTTTCGCAGCCTTAACTTTTGTTGCTTTGGGCCTATTGGTGCATGCCTAGCACCACAAGATCTCATGTGACTCTTCAAATCTAAAGTGCCACTGGTTCCATCATGAGAAGCTATTGACCTATACATGCAAAAAAAAAAAATTCTCCATTTCAGTTAAGAGAGCCATGGTGCATAATGTCTGAACTATACAGATTTGGAAAGATTGTGATCTCTAAATTGTAGTGAATGGTAACTACAAACCGAAACTATTTTTTGCCATCTCTTCTTTTAGGGAATAATGTAGATCTGCCTAGATTACAAGTCAGATTCTAATGAATCTTAATGATTCGTAGCTCTCTAGATTGAAATACACTGACGTGGTAAAACCTAATTGCTAATTAACATGCATAGCTACAGATCACGCCATGTTCCAAATCTGAAAAATGCTCATTCGGTAACCAACGAAAACTACCTAACTCTATAAATCTCTTCTAATTGGTACAGTAAACTACAAGAAATACTTAATTTGTAGACATGCATGAGAATGATTCATCGAAAATTACTACCGCTCCAGTTACTACTGTAAACTTCAAGAAATACTTAATTTGCAGACATACACGAGCGGGATTCATAGAACAAAAATATTACTACTGCTCCAATTATTACTGTATAACCTGAAAAAAATCAATTTGCAGACATACATGAGAGGTATTCAGGGGAATTTTTTGACTACTGCTCCATTTACTACTGTAAATTGAAACAAATAATTTGCAGACATACATGCGGATTCAGGGAACAAGCAGGAACACCACACAGAAAAACTTACCCTGAGACTCTCAGAGGATTCGGTGATTTTGGGAACGAGTAGGACCACCACACATAGAAAAATTACTACTGCTCCAGTTGCTACATGCTCATGTTGGACACCCACGTACAGGAACACCACACATACATGAGAGGATTCAGGAAACAGCAAAACTTACCCTGAATGTCGACTATTCGGTGTGTTCATCACCTTCTTAGCAAGGTCATGATTCACTTCTTGGTATGCGCCCGTCTCCCTACACTCACGTGCTGCCATGCTCCTAGTCCGGCGCGGAGCGGTACTCGTGCGTCGCGCTGCTGCGCATCGCTGTGATCTGCATCCCAGTTCAGAGACTTGCGCCGGCTCGCCGCCGTACCCGTGCAAGAATCCAAGACGGGGGGTCGAGGGGATATGGAGTTGGGCTCCACTGGACAGTGGCGTTGGATGCTGAAGTGCTGCACGCCTACACCATATGTAGAGGTAAAGGCTAGTGGCGCTGGCGACTGCATCTAGAGCAGCGGGAGGATAAGTCAAGGCGAGGAAGATGAAGCTTAATGACAGGTCGTTTAACGAGGAGATTGAAGAATGAGAAGAGGTGGTGGAGTAAAGTTACGGTGGGAATCGGGAGGGACTGTGCAATTTACTTCTCATTTTTTATAAATAAAAAAATCATTAGATGGGATAGTGGGGATCATCATGAATTTTGCCTCACATGTCATACCATCGGGTCGGGTTCGGGTATATCCACGGATACATAATTATGTCCATGCCCTATCCAAGAGTAATCGGGTCGGGTTCGGATGCTGCCCATGGGCATACAAATGTACCCAAACTCTATCCATTCGGGTCGGATATCCGCGGGTATCCATATCCATGGATAAAATTGTCATCCTTAATGACAGAACACATATATTACTAGCCACTGTGAAGGTAGTAACATAGACTAGTAACATATACTTTCTTCATTCATAAATATAAGTCTTTTTAGATATCTTAAATGGACACAACATACGGATGTATGTAGACATATTTTAAAGTATAGATTTCCTCGTTTTGCTTCGTGTATAGTCACTTGTTAAAATTTCTAAAAAGACTTATATTTAGAAACGGAGGAATAGTACTCTAAATTACTTTCCACTATGACTAGTCTAAAAAGATGCGCAAATCTTTTGCGTATTTGCGGAAAAAGATCGCACGGGAAAATAAATAAGTATACCTATTCCCGTTCCAATGGTACCGATACCATGCACATCTCCCAAACAAGACAAAGGTATAAAAAAGCAATGTAAACAAAAAAAACCATTTCCAAATCAATCGCATATACACAGCTTAGTTCAAATCCGTATACACCAATACCAAGTACAGTACTCTCCGCGTCCCTCCTCGAACACACCGGGGCTCCCGCGTCTCATCGCCGCCGTCCGTAACTCCTTGTGCACTATTGATACCTTCCATCCAACGGCCACGAGTGTCTCCTGCCGATAGATTCCGGCCGGCGGCTCGCCCGAGTCACCCCGATCGATTCCCTCCCAAGCCCCACCCAAACCACACGTACAGCCACGGAGCCGGAGCCTCAGAACGGCTTGCCCCAGTACATGAGGATGTCCTGGAGGAGCGGGTCGCCGGCGGGGAGCCCGGCCGCCGGGTTGACGCCCGGGGTGGCGGAGGCGAACGTGCGCTCCCACTCGGAGATCCTGGGCTGGCTCTGCACTTCCGGCCGCTCGCACGACGCCGTCAGCACGTGCTCCGAGCAGCTCGAGTCGGCGTGCGCCCGCGGCATCGAGTCCGACGGCCTCACCTCGTAGTACGCCGCCAGGTCCGAGAACGGCTGCGGCGCGTATGGCGGCAGCAGGGCCGGCTTCTGCTCCGGCGGCGAGCCGACGGCCGCGTGCCCGGGGCTCGCGCTCGCCGTCCGGTCACCGGCGCCCGGCCTCTCCGAGGCGCCTTTCTTGTTGTAGATCCGGCACAGCACCCAGTCATCCAACTGCAGCCACCACAAAAAGATCGATCGACATGTTCAGAACCAAAATCATCTCTCTAACATGAACATTCCAATATAAATCCATCATCATAATCATAAACTAATCGGAAGGTGACACTGGTTGGAAACGAGTCGCTATCGCGGCGCACAAAGCGCGGGAGATAATTGGCGGGCGGAAGAGATGACGCACGCCGGCATCTCCACCGTTCACACCGGCGAGAGAGCTGCCCGTGACAAGGATCGTAAACAATTAACTAAGCCCCACTTATCTTCCACGTACGATCGATACGTGACGATAACCGACTCCTTATCTAATCGTTCGAGATGATGCCAAAGAGGACAAAGTTAAGTGGGATTGATTGAAGATGATTCTCGCACAGTTCGGACCACCTACTGTGCGCAGGTCAGAGGGTGGGATGGGGCGTACCCTGAGGCTGTTCTTCTTGCGGGCGGAGCGGTCGACGTCGGCGAGGCGGTACTCGTGCATGATCCAGTTGGTCTTGTCGCCCTTGGGGGCCTTGCCGGCGTAGAAGACGAGCGCCTTCTTGATGGCCAGCGGCTTGGGCGTGCCCACCGGCTTGTCGGCGCCGGTGGCCTTCCAGTAGCCCGTGCCGGCCGACCGGTTCGGCCGCGACCCGTTCGGGTACTTGCGGTCGCGCGGGGAGAAGAAGTACCACTCCTTCTCGCCGTACAGCGCCATTCCTGCACGCACGCACGCACACGCAGACGCAAAAACGATTAGATCATCCCGCCGCGTGAGCTACCTAGGCATGCATGCATGCATGCTGCGCCGGGGCATGGAGGACGTACTTGGGAGCTGCCATGGGTCGAACTTGTAGAGGTCGACCTCGGCGATGATGGGCACGGAGATGGGCAGGCCGGCGCAGCGCCGGCAGAGGTAGTGCATCACCAGCTCCTCGTCCGTCGGGTGGAACCGGAACCCCGGCGGCAGCTGCAGGTCCTGCTGCCCCTGCGTCGCCGCCGATCCTCCGCCGCCGCCGCCGCTCATCTCCTCGATCCTTCTCGGTCGCCGACTAATCGCTCGATATATAGAGCTAAGCTAGCTACTCGAATCGAATCAGACAGCTCCAAACTGCTGCGATAAACCAGATATCGATAAATAAACCGGACGGTCGAGGGGCTGCTTCTGGTCCTGGAAGGGGCGGGGAGAGCATGAAACCATGCGCAGTGCGGCACGCGCGCCATATATAGAGCGCGCGCGCGGGGCGCGCCGAGGGGATGCCGTTCGCGGCGAGACGTGGAGGGCATCCGACGGTCGGGGCGCGGCTTTTGTCACTGCTTACGCCAGGGCGCTTGGACGCGCACGCGCGCGCGCGGCCGGGGCGCGGCCAGGAGCGGCGAGGCGGCAGTGTGGGGCCCGTTCCCGGTGCAACGGCGGCTCGAGCACGTGGACAGGTGTTCCGTTTCGGGGTAGTCTGCGAGCCCCACGACGGAACGTGCGGCCGTTGCCGGCGCGACACGTGGTGGAGGGGCTGCCAAAACGGAAAGGTACACCATGCAAAAAAAAAACAGAAAGGTACGGATCTCCATGGGTGTCAGTTGGAGCGTATGACTAGTTTAGGTTTTTGTTTTTTGTTTTTTGGGACCCTAACGTAACTGCAGTATTGTTGTATACGGTTGTATAGGTCGTGTGCGGTCGTCTCTTCGGGGCCCCAAAGGGCTGAGGCGCGTACATGCTCTACGCTCGTCCACGTTTTAGTGCCACCCCATGGAGCGAAGAGTGCGTGACTCACGTTAGAATGCCTGCCGCGAACATAAAAACGCTTGCCACCACAACACTTCTTATTGTACTTTTCTGTGAGAAAGACTCGGCCCTATTATAAAGAATTGTATAGGAAAGATTTCATGGAAGTACAAAGCACACTAAGCATAATAAAAATTGGACGCCGATAACGCTCACCCGTGTGATGGGAGCAACACCCGCCCACACATCGTGTGTGGTGTGAGTAGGAAACAGTCCACACGTGGCATGTGTGGGCGAACAGTAGAACCGCCCACAGCTGTGGCAGAAGAAGCACCCTACCACACACCCTATGTCAACGTACACGTTTCATGCGGGATCGATCCCATACCGAATGATTTTCTGTTGGCCCGACATGACACTGAACTAGCCAGCCCAGCAATGAAATAAGCACGTGCAGCGCAGTTACCTATTGCTTCACTAAAACAAGCCAAAAAACAGCATCAAGAACATGTGTTTATAAAAATTCAAAACAATACAGTTACCGTATAGTACATAGGTGCCAACAAAAATAATTTGACATATGTTGGATTTTTTTTGCCATGGCAACAAGTTTGCAAAGTGTATATGGAAAAGTATTGTACAAAATGATATATATACATATATCCTATGTCTAATGCCATGGCGCAACAAGTTTGATAGAGTTGCTGTATACGAATGATTTCTATTAAAATTGCTGTTATTGATCTGATTATGAAAATTATATGGTCTAAAAGTACTGGAATTACCATGGTCTAAGTAGTAAACAATGCCAAATCAAAACCTGCATATTGAATATACCCAAGGTAAAAATTGGTTGAAAATTTGCCATGACATATCTACTGCTATATGATGGCAAATTGTATGAATTTGCCATGGAAAATATTGTTGTTTCCCAAGCTAAAAAATGACAAGTTTTGCAGCGGGGGTGCATATCGACTTGCCATCACATAAAATTCAAACAAATGCCATGTTTTCAAAAAACAAAACAAAAAATTCATGGTCGTCATCACGGAGGACGATCTCCTGGTAGGCATCTTAGTCGACGTCTAGGCCGGGGGAGGAGCTACATTACCATGGTCAAATGAAAAGTAGCTTTTGCCGTGTTGCTAAAGGAAAAGAATATTGCCACGATCCTTAAACTACATTTGCCATGCTTGAACTTAATTTGCCATGGGGCAAATAAAATTGCGATGGTATCTATTTTTGAAACATGAGTAAATCTAATGTTGCCATGGTCCCGTTAAATTTCCATGGTCCCTTCAAAGAAGAAAATTTTCCATGTTGCAAAAAAAGGAAAGAAAATTTACCATGGTCCTTAAAATTGGAAATTGCCATGCTCCGAAAATTGCATTTGCCATGATACACACACTAAGTTTGCCATGGTCCTGTTCGAAAACAAAATTTGCAAGGTTGTAAAAGAAGGAAGAAAATTTGACAGGCTACATGAACTACCGTTGCCATGAAAGATGCACTGAGATTGCCATGGTCCCATAAAAAAGAAAATTTGCCATGTTGCAAAAAAGAAAGAAAATTTGCCATGCCCCGTAAACTACATTTGCCATGATACATACACTAAGTTTGCCATGGTCCCATTCAAAAAGAAAATTTTCCATGTTGCAAAGAAGGACGAAAAATTGCCATGCTCCACGAACTGGCATGAAAGAAAATTTGCCATGGTCGCTTTCAAAAATAGAAAATTTGTATGAGGCATAGACTAAAAAATGCCATGATCCATAAACTATAATTCCCATGATGCATGCACTAAAAAATTGCCATGGTCCCATTCAAAAAGAAATTGCCATGTTGTAAAAAAGAAGAATTGTTGTGGCCCCGTTTACAAAGTTCAAAATCAAGTATGAACAAGAAAAATTGCCATGGCAGATTCGTATCAAGAATTGCCGTGTTTTGTATGATGGATTTAGCTCGTGTAAAAAAACACAAAAAGTTGGAATCAAGTATGAACGAGAAACTTGCCATGGCAGAATTGTATCAAAAATTGCCGTGTTTTTTTAATCAAATTTTACATGAAATTTGCCAAGAATGTGAAGTAATAAAAAATTGATCAAATGTTGCCATGGAAAATGCATGTTTCATCTTGCAATGTTAGTTTCAACGAAAATGCCATCTTTTGCGTAATAAAATTGTCGTGTATGTGAAAATAACACAAACAAAATGATCAAAAACAAATTTCCATGGCAAGTGCAAAGTCAAAATGCCATGGCACATGGAGTAATAATGTTGTGGTACATGAAAAAAAGATAGATTTGCCATGTTATATGAGTTAAATTTGCCACGATAGTAACATTGAAATTGCCATGTAGTTAGTGAGTAGCATGCCAAATTGTTAAGTAGGAAAATGTACATACATATGGGTGATTTGCCATCTGCCATGAAACGAACAGGGCAAAATTAGGCTGATTGAACATGGGGGAGTTGCCATGTCTATATTTAGTACCATTACAGGATGATGGGTTGTGGTTGGCATGAAGATGGCAAACATGGCAAAAAAAAGTTCAGCCATGGCAATTGATGGATTATGGATCCGATGAAGTTGCCAAGCATTTGGTACAGTAGCATACCAATTGCTTGGTACCTGTTAACAGGCATAACAAACATGAAACATGACAAATTTCAGGCTTTTATAGAGAGGGATTTGCCATGTATTTACTCAGAAATTTGAAAAAAAAGGATGTGTTGTGGTTTGAAAAACATGGCAAACAACGCAAGTTTTTACAGTTCCACACATAGGGCAAGTTGCCATCTATTTATTCAGTAGAATGGCAAAATGATGAAAGGGCAAATGTAAATGCATTAACTGCCGTATCGTATGGCATATCAGAACACATGGCAATTTTCAGCGCCAAACAGTAGGATAGTTGCCATGTATTTATTTAAAAGCATGGCAAATTGATAAGAAGTGGAATTGTAGACACATTAACATCAGTATGAAATGACAGATCACACAAAACACATATTTTTGCCATGGAAAATACTCCAAATTTTTGACATGGCAGAAGCTCATAGCAACTCTGTCCCATGGCAATTATTCATAGCAAATTCGGCCATGGCAACTACTATATAATTTTGCCATCACAATTACTCCAGAAATTTGCCATGGAAACAACTCATAGCAATTCTACCCCATCAGAACTACTCATAACGAAAACTGCCATGGCAACTATTGATCCAACATTCAGTTTGCCATGTTACTTGAAGTATGTTTGACATGTTGTATAAAATTTCAGAATTTGCCATGTTTTACGAAAATGTCGTGTGTTCAAATAAAGAGCAATCCTACATTTTCCATGTGACCAAACAAATTGTGGGAAAAATTTGTACATGATACATGGAATTTGCCATGGCAAACACATTCTGTAGCATCTATTCAACAATGTATGAATTTACTATGTGATGCTACAGAAAAATTGCCATGGTTATGTTAATTTGAACATTGGATTGATGAGAAAAACAAATTTGCCATGGCAAAAACATTCAATATAATCTATTTCAGCTCATGTAAATTGCCATAAGATCCTATACAAAAATTGCCATCATGTGGACTAGTCATATACACGAATTCTGCTATTCGAGCGAATGGACCAGCGACTCACCGGCGAGAACAGGCATGGCCACGACCTCCTCCTCCATGGGGTGGCCAGACGTGACGCCGGTGACGGGATCCACGATGAGGACGAACGTCGTCGTAGAATGGACGCGGAGGAAGGGAATCGACGGAGGCGAGGCTCCTCCAGCGTTGTGTGGCGGGACCTATTGCTCACCGTTGTCGCGGCCTCCCCGCCACCACCTGCCTCGCCAGACGCGTCCATGGCGCTGCCGAGGAGAACTCACTACCGGGCCTCCTCCTCCTGCGGTCCATCTCGAGCTCGATGGGCAGCTCCTCCCCCGCCGCCGCTCAACCCATCGCGCACACGCACTCCTCCCGCGGCAGCTCCTCTTCACCGTCGTCGTCGTCGCCATTCCTCTCCCTGCAGCTCCTTCCCCGCTGCGCACGGGCACTCCCCTGCGGCAGCTCCTCTTCACCGTCGCCGCCGCTGCCATTCCTCTCCCTGCAGCGGTTCCTCCCCGCCAAGGCTCCTCTGTCGTGGCTCCTCCCAGCCGCAGCCTAATCCCGTCGCTGCTCCTCCGTCGCACAGCGAGCGTGCCCTTCCTCCTCCGCTGCGCCTTGCATCGCCGTCGGCCGGATCCACCTCCTATTCGCCACCGCTTAGGGCCTCCGCCGCCACCACTCGGGACCTCCGCTCGCCGCCGCCCGAGGACTCCGTCCGCCTCTGCTCGGGGCCCACTGTTGGGGAACGCAGTAATTTCAAAAAATTTCCTGCGCACACGCAAGATCATGGTGATGCATAGCAACGAGAGGGGAGAGTATGATCTACGTGCCCTTGTAGATCGCAACGGAAGCGTTGACACAACGTAGAGGAAGTAGTCGTACGTCTTCTTCCCGATCTGACCGATCCAAGCACCGTTACTCCGGCACCTCCGAGTTCTTAGCACACGTACAGCTCGATGACGCTCCCCGGGCTCCGATCCAGCAAAGCTTCGGGGATGAGTTCCGTCAGCACAACGGCGTGGTGACGATGATGATGTTCCACCGACGCAGGGCTTCGCCTAAGCACTACAACGATATGACCGAGGTGGAATATGGTGGCACGGGGCACTGCACACGGCTAAGGAACGATCACGAGGATCAACTTGTGTGTCCAAGGGTGCCCCCTGCCTCCGTATATAAAGGATCCAAGGGGGGGGGGGTGCGCCGGCCTAGAGGAGGGCGCAGGAGGAGTCCTACTCCTATCGGGAGTAGGACTCCCCTCCCCGTTCCTTGTCCAACTAGGAGAGGTGGAGGGAGAATAGGAAAGGGGGGGCGCCGCCCCTCCCTCCTTGTCCAATTCGGACTAGGGGGAGAGGGGGCGCGCGGCCTGCCCTGGCAGCCCCTTCCTCTTCTCCACATTAGGCCCATAAGGCCCATTAACCCCCCGGGGGGTTTCGGTAACCCCTCCGGTACTCCAGTTTTATCCGAAACTTCTCCGGAACCCTTCCGGTGTCCGAATATAGTCATCCAATATATCAATCTTTATGTCTCAACCATTCCGAGACTCCTCGTCATGTCCATGATCACATCCGGGACTCCGAACTAACTTCGGTACATCAAAATGCATAAACTCATAATAACTGTCATCGTAACTTTAAGCGTGCGGACCCTACGGTTCGAGAACAATGTAGACATGACCGAGACACGTCTCCGGTCAATAACCAATAGCGGGACCTGGATGCCCATATTGGCTCCTACATATTCTACGAAGATCTTTATCGGTCAGACCGCATAACAACATACGTTGTTCCTTTTGTCATCGGTATGTTACTTGCCCGAGATTCGATCGTCGGTATCCAATACCTAGTTCAATCTCGTTACCGGCAAGTCTCTTTACTCGTTCCGTAATACATCATCTCACAACTAACATATTAGTTGTAATGCTTGCAAGGCTTATGTGATGTGCATTACCGAGAGGGCCCAGAGATACCTCTCCGACAATCGGAGTGACAAATCCTAATCTCGAAATACGCCAACCCAACATGTACCTTTGGAGACACCTGTAATGCTCCTTTATAATCACCCAATTACGTTGTGACGTTTGGTAGCACCCAAAGTGTTCCTCCGGCAAACGGGAGTTGCATAATCTCATAGTCATAGGAACATGTATAAGTCATGAAGAAAGCAATAGCAACATGCTAAACGATCGGGTGCTAAGCTAATGAAATGGGTCATGTCAATCAGATCATTCACCTAATGATGCGATCCCGTTAATCAAATAACAACTCTTTGTCCATGGTTAGGAAACATAACCATCTTTGATTAACGAGCTAGTCAAGTAGAGGCATACTAGTGACACTCTGTTTGTCTATGTATTCACACATGTATTATGTTTCCGGTTAATACAATTCTAGCATGAATAATAAACATTTATCATGGTATAAGGAAATAAATAATAACTTTATTATTGCCTCTAGGGCATATTTCCTTCAGTCTCCCACTTGCACTAGAGTCAATAATCTAGATCACACCGCCATGTGATTTAACATCAATAGTTCACATGATCATGTGATTAACACCCATAGTTCACATCATCATGTGACCAACACTCAAAGGGTTTACTAGAGTCAATAATCTAGTTCATATCTCTATGTGATTAACACCCAAAGAGTACTAAGATGTGATCATGTTTTGCTTGTGAGAGAAGTTTAGTCAATGGGTCTGCCACATTCATATCCGTATGTATTTTGCAAATTTCTATGTCAACAATGCTCTGCACAGAGCTACTCTAGCTAATTGCTCCCACTTTCAATATGTATCCAGATTGAGACTTAGAGTCATCTGGATTAGTGTCAAAACTTGCATCGACGTAACTCTTTACGACGAACCTTTTTGTCACCTCCATAATCGAGAAACATATCCTTATTCCACTAAGGATAATTTTGACAACTGTCCAGTGATCTACTCCTAGATCACTATTGTACTCCCTTGCTAAACACAGTGTAGGGTATACAATAGATCTCGTACACAGCATGGCATACTTTATAGGACCTATGGCTGAGGTATAGGGAATGACTTTCATTCTCTTTCTATCTTCTACCATAGTCGGGCTTTGAGTCTTACTCAATTTCACACCTTGTAACACAGGCAAGAACTCTTTCTTTGACTGTTCCATTTTGAACTACTTCAAAATCTTGTCAAGGTATGTACTCATTGAAAAAACTTATCAAGCGTCTTGATCTATCTCTATAGATCTTGATGCTCAATATGTAAGTAACTTCACCGAGGTCTTTCTTGAAAAACTCCTTTCAAACACTCCTTTATGCTTTGCAGAATAATTCTACATTATTTCCGATCAACAATATGTCATTCACATATACTTATCAGAAATGCTGTAGTGCTCCCACTCACTTTCTTGTAAATACAGGCTTCACCGCAAGTCTGTATAAAACTATATGCTTTGATCAACTTATCAAAGCGTATATTCCAACTCCGAGATGCTTACACCAGTCCATAGATGGATCGCTGGAGTTTGCACATTTTGTTAACACCTTTAGGATTGACAAAAACTTCTGGTTGCATCATATACAACTCTTCTTTAAGAAATTCATTAAGGATTGCAGTTTTGTTATCCATTTGCCAGATTTCATTAAAATGCGGCAATTGCTAACATGATTCGGACAGATTTAAGCATAGATACGAGTGAGAAACTCTCATCGTAGTCAACACCTTGAACTTGTCGAAAACCTTTTGCGACAATTCTAGCTTTGCAGATAGTAACACTACTATCAGCGTCCGTCTTCCTCTTGAAGATCCATTTATTTTCTATGGCTTGCCGATCATCGGGCAAGTCAACCAAAGTCCATACTTTGTTCTCATACATGGATCCCATCTCAGATTTCATGGCCTCAAGCCATTTTGCGGAATCTGGGCTCATCATCGCTTCCTCATAGTTCGTAGGTTCGTCATGGTCTAGTAACATAACTTCCAGAACAAGATTACCGTACCACTCTGGTGTGGTTCTCACTCTGGTTTACCTACGAGATTCGGTAGTAACTTGATCTGAAGTTACATAATCATCATCATTAGCTTCCTCACTAATTGGTGTAGTAGTCACAGGAACAGATTTCTGTGATGAACTACTTTCCAATAAGGGAGAAGGTACAATTACCTTATCAAGTTCTACTTTCCTCCCACTCATTTCTTTCGAGAGAAACTCCTTCTCTAGAAAGGATCCATTCTTAGCAACGAACGTCTTGCCTTCGGATCTATGATAGAAGGTGTACCCAACTGTCTCCTTTGGGTATCCTATGAAGACATATTTCTCCGATTTGAGTTTGAGCTTATCGAGATGAAACTTTTTCACATAAGCATCGCAACTCCAAATTTTAAGAAACGACAGCTTAGGTTTCTTGCCAAACCATAGTTCACACGGTGTCGTCTCAACGGATTTAGATGGTGCCCTCTTTAACGTGAATGCAGCTGTCTCTAATGCATAACCCCAAAAACGATAGTGGTAGATCGGTAAGAGACACCATAGATTGCACTATATCTAATAAAGTACAGTTATGACGTTCGGACACACCATTACACTATGGTGTTCCAGGTGGCGTGAGTAGTGAAACTATTTCACATTGTTTTAATTGAAGACCAAACTCGTAACTCAAATATTTTACCTCTGCGATCATATCGTAGAAACTTTTATTTTCTTGTCACGATGATTTTCCACTTCACTCTGAAATTCTTTGAACTTTTCAAATGTTTCAGTCTTATGTTTCATCAAGCAGATATGCCCATATCTGCTCAAATCATATGTGAAGGTCAGAAAATAACGATACCCGCCGCGAGCTTCAACACTCATCGAATCGCATACATCAGTATGTATTATTTCCAATAAGTCAGTTGCTCGCTCCATTGTTCCGGAGAACGGAGTCTTTAGTCATCTTGCCCATAAGGCATGGTTCGCAAGCACCAAGTGATTCATAATCAAGTGATTCCAAAATCCCATCAGCATGGAGTTTCTTCATGCGCTTTACACCAATATGACCTAAACGGCAGTGTCACAAATAAGTTGCACTATCATTATTAACTTCGCATCTTTTGGTTTCAATATTATGAATATGTGTATCACTACGATCGAGATCCAATGAACTTGTTTCATTGGGTGTATGACCATCGAAGGTTTTATTCATGTAAACAGAACAACAATTATTCTCTGACTTTAATGAATAACCGTATTGCAATAAACATGATCAAATCATATTCATGATCAACGCAAAAACCAAATAACACTTATTTAGGTTCAACACTAATCCCAAAAGTATAGGGGAGTGTACGATGATGATCATATCAATCTTGGAACTACTTCCAACACACATCGTCACTTCACCCTTAACTAGTCTCTGATTATTCTGCAACTCCTGTTTCGAGTTACTACTCTTAGCAACTGATCCAGTATCAAATACTGAGGGGTTGCTATAAACACTAGTAAAGTACACATCAATAACATGTATATCAAATATACTTTTGTTCACTTTGCCATCCTTCTTATCCGCCAAATACTTGGGTAAGTTCCGCTTCCAGTGACCAGTCCCTTTGCAGTAGAAGCACTTAGTCTCAGGCTTAGGACCAGACTTGGGCTTCTTCACTTGAGCAGCAACTTGCTTGCCGTTCTTCTTGAAGTTCCCCTTCTTCCCTTTGCCCTTCTCTTGAAACTAGTGATCTTGTCAACCATCAACACTTGATGCTCTTTCTTGATTTCTACCTTCATCGATTTCATCATCATGAAAAGCTCGGAATTCGTTTTCGTCATCCCTTGCATACTATAGTTCATCACGAAGTTCTACTAACTTGGTGATGGTGACTAGAGAATTATGGAAATATGCCCTAGAGGCAATAATAAAGTTATTATTTATTTCCTTATACCATGATAAATGTTTATTATTGATGCTAGAATTGTATTAACCGGAAACATAATACATGTGTGAATACATAGACAAACAGAGTGTCACTAGTATGCCTCTACTTGACTAGCTCGTTAATCAAAGATGGTTATGTTTCCTAACCATGGACAAAGAGTTGTTATTTGATTAACGGGATCACATCATTACGTGAATGATCTGATTGACATGACCCATTCCATTAGCTTAGCACCCGATCGTTTAGTATGTTGCTATTGCTTTCTTCATGACTTATACATGTTCCTATGACTATGAGATTATGCAACTCCCGTTTGCCGGAGGAACACTTTGGGTGCTACCAAACGTCACAACGTAACTGGGTGATTATAAAGGAGCATCACAGGTGTCTCCAACGGTACATGTTGGGTTGGCGTATTTCGAGATTAGGATTTGTCACTCCGATTGTCGGAGAGGTATCTCTGGGCCCTCTCGGTAATGCACATCACATAAGCCTTGCAAGCATTACAACTAATATGTTAGTTGTGAGATGATGTATTACGGAACGAGTAAAGAGACTTGCCGGTAACGAGATTGAACTAGGTATTGGATACCGACGATCGAATCTCGGGCAAGTAACATACCGATGACAAAAGGAACAACGTATGTTGTTATGCGGTCTGACCGATAAAGATCTTCGTAGAATATGTAGGAGCCAATATGGGCATCCAGGTCCCGCTATTGGTTATTGACCGGAGACGTGTCTCGGTCATGTCTACATTGTTCTCGAACCGTAGGGTCCGCACGCTTAAAGTTACGATGACAGTTATTATGAGTTTATGCATTTTGATGTACCGAAGTTAGTTCGGAGTCCCGGATGTGATCACGGACATGACGAGGAGTCTCGGAATGGTCGAGACATAAAGATTGATATATTGGATGACTATATTCGGACACCGGAAGGGTTCCGGAGAAGTTTCGGATAAAACTGGAGTACCGGAGGGGTTACCGGAACCCCCCCGGGGGGTTAATGGGCCTTATGGGCCTAATGTGGAGAAGAGGAAGGGGCTGCCAGGGCAGGCCGCGCGCCCCCTCTCCCCCTAGTCCGAATTGGACAAGGAGGGAGGGGCGGCGCCCCCCCTTTCCTATTCTCCCTCCACCTCTCCTAGTTGGACAAGGAACGGGGAGGGGAGTCCTACTCCCGGTAGGAGTAGGACTCCTCCTGCGCCCTCCTCTAGGCCGGGGCACCACCCCCCTTGGATCCTTTATATACGGAGGCAGGGGCACCCTAGGACACACAAGTTGATCCTCGTGATCGTTCCTTAGCCGTGTGCGGTGCCCCGTGCCACCATATTCCACCTCGGTCATATCGTTGTAGTGCTTAGGCGAAGCCCTGCGTCGGTGGAACATCATCATCGTCACCACGCCGTTGTGCTGACGGAACTCATCCCCGAAGCTTTGCTGGATCGGAGCCCGGGGAGCGTCATCGAGCTGTACGTGTGCTAAGAACTCGGAGGTGCCGGAGTAACGGTGCTTGGATCGGTCGGATCGGGAAGAAGACGTACGAATACTTCCTCTATGTTGTGTCAACGCTTCCGTTGCGATCTACAAGGGTACGTAGATCATACTCTCCCCTCTCGTTGCTATGCATCACCATGATCTTGCGTGTGCGTAGGAATTTTTTTTGAAATTACTGCGTTCCCCAACAGTGGCATCCGAGCCTAGGTTTTATATGTTGATGTTATATGCACGAGTAGAACACAAGTGAGTTGTGGGCGATATAAGTCATACTGCTTACCAGCATGTCATACTTTGGTTCGGCGGTATTGTTGGATGAAGCGGCCCGGACCGACATTACGCGTACGCTTACGCGAGACCGGTTCTCCCAACGTGCTTTGCACAAAGGTGGCTAGCGGGTGACAGTTTCTCCAACTTTAGTTGAACCGAGTGTGGCTACGCCCGGTCCTTGCGAAGGTTAAAATAGCACCAACTTGACAAACTATCGTTGTGGTTTTGATGCGTAGGTAAGATTGGTTCTTACTTAAGCCCGTAGCAGCCACGTAAAACTTGCAACAACAAAGTAGAGGACGTCTAACTTGTTTTTGCAGGGGCATGTTGTGATGTGATATGGTCAAAACGTGATGAGATATAAGTTGTTGTATGAGATGATCATGTTTTGTTAAAGTTATCGGCAACTGGCAAAAGCCTTATGGTTGTCTCTTTATTGCATAAGATGCAAGCGCCAAATAATTGCTTTACTTTATCGCTATGCGATAGTAATAGTTGCAAGAGCAATAGTTGGCGAGACGACCGTGTGACGACACATTGATATAGATCAAGATGATGGAGATCATGGTGTCATGCCGGTGACGATAGAGATCATGACAGTACTTTGGAGATGGAGATCAAAGGCGCAAGATGATGATGGCCATATCATGTCACATAGTTTGATTGCATATGATGTTTATCTTTTATACATCTTATTTTGCTTAGTTTGACGGTAGCATTTTAAGATGATCTCTCACTAATTATCAAGAAGTGTTCTCCCTGAGTATGCACCGTTGCGAAAGTTCTTCGTGCTGAGACACCACGTGATGATTGGGTGTGATAGGCTCTATGTTCAAATACAACGGGTGCAAAACAGTTGCACACGCGGAATACTCAGGTTATACTTGACGAGCCAAGCATATACAGATATGGCCTCGGAACACGGAGACCGAAAGGTCGAGCGTGAATCATATAGTAGATATGATCAACATAGTGATGTTCACCAATGAAACTACTCCATCTCACGTGATGATCGGACATGGTTTAGTTGATTTGGATCACGTGATCACTTAGAGGATTAGAGGGATGTCTATCCAAGTGGGAGTTCTTAAGTAATATGATTAAATTGAACTTAAATTTATCATGAACTTAGTCCTGTTAGTATTTTGCAAATCATGTTGTATATCAATAGCTCGCGTTGTTGCTTCCCTGTGTTTATTTTGATATGTTCCTAGAGAAAATTGTGTTGAAAGATGTTAGTAGCAAAGATGCGGATTGGATCCGTGATCTGAGGTTTATCCTCATTGCTGCACAGAAGAATTATGTCCTTGATGCACCGCTAGGTGACAGACCTATTGCAGGAGCAGATGCAGACGTTATGAACGTTTGGCTAGCTCAATATGATGACTACTTGATAGTTTAGTGCACCATGCTTAATGGCTTAGAATCAGGACTTCAAAGACGTTTTGAACGTCATGGAGCATATGAGATGTTCCAGGAGTTGAAGTTAATATTTCAAGCAAATACCCGAGTTGAGAGATATGAAGTCTCCAACAAGTTCTATAGCTAAAAGATGGAGGAGAATCGCTCAACTAGTGAGCATGTGCTCAGATTGTCTGGGTACTACAATCGCTTGAATCAAGTGGGAGTTAATCTTCCAGATAAGATAGTGATTGACAGAATTCTCTATTCACCATCACCAAGTTAGTAGAACTTCGTGATGAACTATAGTATGCAAGGGATGACGAAAACGAATCCCGAGCTTTTCCTGATGATGAAATCGATGAAGGTAGAAATCAAGAAAGAGCATCAAGTGTTGATGGTTGACAAGATCACTAGTTTCAAGAGAAGGGCAAAGGGAAGAAGGGGAACTTCAAGAAGAACGGCAAGCAAGTTGCTGCTCAAGTGAAGAAGCCCAAGTCTGGTCCTAAGCCTGAGACTAAGTGCTTCTACTGCAAAGGGACTGGTCACTGGAAGCGGAACTGCCCCAAGTATTTGGCGGATAAGAAGGATGGCAAAGTGAACAAAAGTATATTTGATATACATGTTATTGATGTGTACTTTACTAGTGTTTATAGCAACCCCTCAGTATTTGATACTGGATCAGTTGCTAAGAGTAGTAACTCGAAACAGGAGTTGCAGAATAATCAGAGACTAGTTAAGGGTGAAGTGACGATGTGTGTTGGAAGTAGTTCCAAGATTGAT